>NC_060207.1:146467500-146575000 GCF_021130785.1 Homalodisca vitripennis
ATGTCTGTCCTAAAAGTAATAAACGCTGGAAGTTCTTCAACATTTAATTATTATTGAATGAAACAGAATTTTTCCGGATATGCCATCGTTCAGTGATATAAAAATTTAGTAAAACTACGTTTAGAGATCTGCAATGATATCAGGAGGAATAGATCAGATTTCATATCTCGAAACATAGTATTACTGACTTTTCGTAATAAATCCTTCCATTGTCAAAAACAAACTTCAAACACCGAATTGCAACTGTTGCTACTACATTTTCAAGATTAGGATAAAACTATTAGTCATACTACTTAACCAGGAAAGTTTGACAAAAAAAGTATTTTACATTGCAGTTTGGATAACACCACAATTAAACAAAGTAGTTATCATTTTATGTGACCCCTAAGGTATTTGGTAATTATATAGATTTGGTTCTCGTAGAGGTTATTATCGTAGGGAAGTTATAGCATAGAACAGGATATAGTATATCTGAATTGGTACGTCAAAGGAAGCGACCTTCTCCTGAGAGTTGGGGAGAGATTAGGACTAGGGGACTCATCTAAGCTATGAGCGTCTAGAAACCACCCCATTGTAGGCACTGGGTGAAGCTGTTTGCTAAGCCGTACAGAAAGAGTAATTTGCAGCAATAAGTCTCTCGACCTGTTTGAAACGATAAACTGATGAACTGAGAGCAAACAGAATATGTCAAAGTGTTCAAGGCACTGTAATTTCTTTATTTATAGTCACCTGATTATTCAATATAAACAGATTGTTTGACCAAATATTTCATTAAGTGTTAAATGTGTTACATTTTTCCTAATTGTTTTGATAAAACCTTTATGAGGCTAAACGCTAACATCATTTTCAAATAGAACTAATAGAAAATATTCGCTAACGTGTCTGTCTCAATGTCACAAAACAATGTGAATATATGAGAGTTGGACATTTATAACTGTTATAATAAAATATTACAGTTTATTTCAGTAAAATAATTTTTTATGTAATAAATTATGTATAGTAATATATAGTATACTAATTTTGTACATTACCAACAGATCAAAGAAAAAGTATCTTAAAAAAAATAATAATCTATAATATTAATAAAATTAGGAAACATTGAATGTGCTTAGAAATATAATAACCTTAGAGGGATGAAATATTGAAGGACGAGACATTTCCGTGTCAGGATGATTTAGGAGGGGTTGCGTGTCTATACCATAGCGGTGCCATCAACATGCGAATGAATATGTAATTTTGTAACAACGGCCTATCTCGCACTACATGGCGTGTTCTTAGCGCACTATACTGGACGTCTCCATTCGCGAACCGGGAAACACCGAGGTAAGTTACTTGTTACTCCCATTCCACCGAACTAAGCGCTGTTAGTCCGGGAGTCGAAACTATATTTGCATTCTATAAACATACATCCCTGTATACTGGACGTCTCCATTCACGAACCGGGAAACACCGAGGCAAGTTACTTGTTACTCCCTGTCCACCGAACTAAGCGCTGTTAGTCCGGGAGCCGAGACTATATTTGCATTCTATAAACACACATCCCTGTATACTGGACGTCTCCATTCACGAACCGGGAAACACCGAGGCAAGTTACTTGTTACTCCCTGTCCACCGAACTAAGCGCTGTTAGTCCGGGAGTCGAAACTATATTTGCATTCTATAAACACACATCCCTGTATACTGGACGTCTCCATTCACGAACCGGGAAACACCGAGGCAAGTTACTTGTTACTCCCTGTCCACCGAACTAAGCGCTGTTAGTCCGGGAGTCGAAACTATATTTGCATTCTATGAACACACATCCCTGTATACTGGACGTCTCCTATTCGCGAACCGGGAAACACATCGAGGCAAGTTACTTGTTACTCCCATTCCACCGAACTAAGTGCTGTTAGTCCGGGAGCCGAAACTATATTTGCATTGTATGAACATACATCCCTGTATACTGGACGTCTCCATTCGCGAACCGGGAAACACCGAGGCAAGTTACTTGTTACTCCCATTCCACCGAACTAAGCGCTGTTAGTCCGGGAGTCGAGAACTATATTTGCATTCTATGAACATACATCCCTGTATATGGACGTCTCCATTCACGAACCGGGAAACATTGAGGCAAGTTACTTGTTACTCCCATTCCACCGAACTAAGCGCTGTTAGTCCGGGAGTCGAAACTATATTTGCATTCTATGAACACACAACCCTGTATACTGGACGTCTGCATTCACGAACCGGGAAACACCGAGGTAAGTTACTTGTTACTCCCATTCCACCGAACTAAGCGCTGTTAGTACAGCCGAGTCCGGGAGTCGAAACTATATTTGCATGTCTATGAACATACATCCCTGTATATTGGACGTCTCTATTCACGAACCGGGAAACACCGAGATAAGTTACTTGTTACTCCCATTCCACCGAACTAAGCGCTGTTAGTCCAGGAGCCGAGAGTCTATATTTGCATGTCTATGAACATACAATCCCTGTATACTGGACGTCTGCTATTCACGAACCGGGAAACACCGAGGATAAGTTACTTGTTACTCTCATTCCACCGAACTAAGCGCTGTTAGTCCGGGAGTCGAAACTATATTTGCATTCTATGAACATACATCCCTGTATACTGGACGTCTCTATTCGCGAACCGGGAAACACCGAGATAAGTTACTTGTTACTCTCATTCCACCGAACTAAGCGCTGTTAGTCCGGGAGTCGAAACTATATTTGCATTCTATGAACATACATCCCTGTATACTGGACGTCTCTATTCACGAACCGGGAAACACCGAGATAAGTTACTTGTTACTCTCATTCCACCGAACTAAGCGCTGTTAGTCCGGGAGTCGAAACTATATTTGCATTCTATGAACATACATCCCTGTATACTGGACGTCTCTATTCACGAACCGGGAAACACCGAGATAAGTTACTTGTTACTCCCATTCCACCGAACTAAGCGCTGTTAGTCCGGGAGTCGAAACTATATTTGCATTCTATGAACATACATCCCTGTATACTGGACGTCTCTATTCACGAACCGGGAAACACCGAGATAAGTTACTTGTTACTCCCATTCCACCGAACTAAGCGCTGTTAGTCCGGGAGTCGAAACTATATTTGCATTCTATGAACATACATCCCTGTATACTGGACGTCTCCTATTCACGAACCGGGAAACACCGAGATAAGTTACTTGTTACTCTCATTCCACCGAACTAAGCGCTGTTAGTCCGGGAGTCGAAACTATATTTGCATTCTATGAACATACATCCCTGTATACTGGACGTCTCTATTCACGAACCGGGAAACATCGAGGCAAGTTACTTGCACCGAACTATATTTGCATTGCTGTTAGTCCGAGAGGTCCGAGAGTCAATTTCTACTGTATAAACACATATCCCAATATACTGGTCGGCTTAATTCACGAACTGAGTAACATCAAGGTAAGTTGCTCGTTACTTCTAATGTTCAGAGTCAATTTGCTGTATATATAGACACAACTTGGTTTCCGTTGAATCGATTGAAGAATTCCCCCAAGAATGAAATCGATCGTCAGCTTCAACTGGAACGGATACTTACTGAGGAGTATAGAAAGGCTTAAAATATCATACTATAAAATATTGTACATCAATTATTTTAGATGCACACATTCAAAACCATGGTCGAAGATAAAAAGTGTATTTGTGTCATGATTAAGACCAATTTGTTTGTAAACATATCGTGATAGTTTTGACGTTGGCTGACTTCATTTATGTTTATTTTTCTGGTAATTAGTTATAAGGGTTAACTGAAAGTCCAGATACACTAAAACAACTTTTTAGTATGTTGGTGAAGAATAACCAAACGATCTGTATAATATAACAGGCAAATCCCTCGTTTGCTCACTCGTCACTAATTCTCCAACTTGAAATTTGCACGCGTATGCCTCATGACTTAAATAGTAAAACTAAACAATTTTTATAAACATTAGACATCCGTAGGGTTGAAATCGGGTTTCAACCCCTAGAAGAACTATATTTTGTTCTTATAAATCTCGATGTCCCGGAAATATGAATTTGACATAGTTCCTCATAGATACTAGGCAGAGAGAAACAGAAAAGTTTTTACTAATAACAACGACCCATAAGGATTTAAATTGGGTTGCAATTTCTAGAATAACTATAGTATTAGTTTTCCTGGTAGCATAGAACGGTTAAGTTTGAAATCCAGATGCTTTGTGTTTTCAACAGACAAAGTAAAGATTTTTCGTGGAGATCAACCATCTGTATAAGCTAAAATAAAGTTGAAGCCCGTACAAGAAGTATATTGTGTGTTAATCTTCCACATATTCTAGAAAAGTGAAATTGTACTTGCATGTGTATTATGCCCTCACCATAATACTGGGGCCTGAAATACCTTAAATCTTAAATATATTAGTATAAATGGAAGTAGACGCATTATTACCTAAGAAGAGTTCTTTATAAAAGAAACTACTGTAAATGACGCAAACTAGTGATCTCCATCTACAAACTACCCTGAATGCAACCGTGGAAGAAACAAAAATTCTTGGGAAATACAAATACTGATTTTAAACCATCAAGTTGTCTTTGACTGATGTCCAATACTATAAAAAATGCACTTTATGAAATCTAAAATGTTGAGTTGTTAAAAAATATTGCATAGAGTTAAAAATCTGCACAGAGTTTAAAAGACCCATAGTAAAGAGGTTTCATTTTATATTTGTAACCCATTCCGGTTTTTCTAAATAACAATGTATTTCTTACAGGATAATTTTCTAAAAAGTAAAAAAAATTCAGGCTCCAATTCAAATTTAATCTTGGTTTCTGAAAACTATAATAAATGAATGTCAGTACCGTCCTTCGATTAAGATACAATCTGGAACGATTTTCCACTCAACTTTTAAGGTAACTAATAACTAATAAGGTATCCCGCAGATCAAAAATAATGATTCATATAATCCATATAACTTCCTTGTTTTGTTGGAATTGTGTTGAAAACAGAATCATGTGTTCGAAATTAAATGCAATTAGTCTGTGCAACAGCTGTTTTATTTTAACGGGAAATTAAAATCACTATTTCAACAATAAAGGCGCGGCAATTCTTTTTGTACTAGTAAAACTTAATTTTAAATTTCCTTTGAATTATTTAAACTAGAATTATATTGAAGCCTTTGAAATTATATTTTTAAGAGTGTGAGAGATTTCCTGATCACGTGTTATGCCCCCCCCCCCCCAAAGTCTACTGTCCCAGCCATACCTATAAAAGACCCATAATCCTGAAATGAACACGGAAGGCCCATTATCCCAAAACGTCCAGACCAGTACTCGAGGAGAGGTATAATCCTCTCACACGAGTTCCTTCTATAAATAGAAAAGAAATTAAAAACTCAAATAAAACTCAAAAATAAAGAAACAATCGTGAGTTTAATAGCTGTCCTCTTCCACTAGTGATTTTCTTAGATTTGTCCGCGCATTATCTCTTGAACAGTTTGACCCCTTTTCCAGTCAATCAGAATGAAGATCATAGAGAAATTGAAGCTTATGTTGTATGAGAAACATACACTGATAAATTTAAATAAAGGAAATGGTGATATATATATATATATATATATATATATATATATATATATATATATATAGCAATATTGGATTCACTCAGGATTGACGAACGGTGAAGTGATTTAGCACCAAAGTTATTGTATTTAGTGCTAAGGCCTACCGGAACTTTTCCTATCCCACTCCTTGGACCGGAAGTAAATTTCAAGGGCTGGAAGTAGACGCTTTTTGGTCAATGTAGACTTTTCAGTCTTCCTTAAGTAAACACTTTTCTCGTGGGAGAATTGAAAGTACAATTCATTCTTACCAATTATGAATCTGCTAAACATACTAGTCTGCATATGAGCTAAACAGAAAATAATTTGAATTAATCGTCAAAAATGGATCACTTAACTTCGCGAGGCTTGTTGTTACGGGAAGAATGAGCGTTCTTCTAGTCAAATAATGTTCTACAGTTCCTGTGGATTTTCTACAAATTATATAATGACACGGACTTCTTTCTCTCATTCTGATCACCATTCAAAAACTCCTAATAGTTTCATAAACTTCTATAATGATCTCGGATTGAAAATAGTGGATTCAATCACATCAAACAAACACCTTTCAAGAGTAGCTTGCTGTGCATAGACTTGCCATTATAGATTTATTCGAATGTCTATGATACTTATATAAACTAATTTACAGGATAAATTTGGTCTGATTATAAAGCCATGCCAACCGCCGCGGTGCTTATTGGTCAGTTTGAAATACATATTATTAATATTCATTTATGCATTTATGGATAGCTGCCTTTGTCCCCCATACGATATATATATACAGGGTGTATATTATGTCTGGAAACACCCAAATATATCCTTTAATAATTTAAATATAAATTTTAAACCTCTTACAATCGTGATAGAGATTGGGCATCTACTTTTTGGAACAATGTTTTGTTATGTCACACCAACGGGGGACGTCCTGGGCCGAGGGTATCGTGAATATTCTTAATGGAAGCCTATACCTTGTGATACATAATTTTAAAGGTAATAGCTTACTGAATTGAATGCCACAAACCGCATCTCAAAGGAATTATTCTATCAGAAAATAGAGCATTTTTTAGTATTGAAGAAGATTTACTGATGTTCCAACAATGTAATTTTAACATGGTTCTTTGCCACAAAATGTGTTACACTAATTTTTTAGCATTTTTTAAATGTTCAATTAAAATAAAATAAACAATTTATTTTTAAGCTGGTTTTCATTAGTACAAATTTACCAGTTTTTATTACAATGAATAAAACCTATGTGAGTCACTTTCTCTGATTACTTATGAATCTGTACTTGGTGTTTTTCCAGTCAGCAGGAAGGTTTTAAAGAGACAAAGGTCACTAGCCTATGAGAAACATTATTGTGTTATTAATCATCTGGTCTACAGGTTTCAGTTTGTTGAGCATGGAGCTTTCACTAGACAGGTCTAAGCTTTGGGAATTACAAATGGACAAAGGTCATATCATTCCTGTCGAGTTAGTGTCTCCTGAAGCATTGCTGTCAACAAGTTATCTAATTACAGTAGTTCAGTTTTTATTTGGCATTTTAATGGAATTGTCTGAAAGAGAACGAATTTACACTCCTGTTGATGATGCGAGGATAATGGCGATCGTCAAAGATCTTATCGGGAAGTTTGTAATTTGTTTTAATGACACTTTCCCAGAAAGGAATCCCATAAGTGTTTTCAACAATATCAAAAACTATTGAGCGTTTTGAAATGACAGGGAGTGGTACGTAATCGGCCAAAGTCGGGTAGGATACAATCTGCAACAGATGAAGAACATGCACTAGATGTTTTGCAAAACATTTATTGAAGACCCACATACATCGCTCAGAAAAGCTGCACAGCAACATGATATGCACCCCTATGTCTGTGAAGTAAGATTTTGAAAATTAATAAATACAAACCATTTAAAGTTCATTTAGTCCAACAGTTAAGTGAGGATGATTACGACAGAAGAGTTGAGTTTTGTGAACTTGTGATGCGCAAATGTGATGAAAATGAGATTTTCTGACCAACATACTATTTTCTGATGAGGCAACTTTTTTCCTAAATGGCAATGTTAACAGGGCACAATTGCCGTTTACTGGGCTAGTGAAAACCCACATTTTGGATTACTGAGTCCCATTCACAGCAACCACAAAAACTGAACGTATGGTGTGGAATTTTAGGTAACAAAATTGTTGGACCCTTTTCCATCAATGGAAATTTAAATGCCGAACTTTACTACAATATGCTCCAAAATGAAATAATCCCAGCTATTCAAATTGCATCAGGAGAATACTTTGATAATGTATGGTTTCAGCAGGATGGTGCTCTACCCCATTATGGGAGACAGGTAAGAGAGTATTTGGATTTAAGGTTTCCTCATAAATGGATTGGCCGAAGAGGAGAAATCGAATGGCCTCCAAGATCTCCGGATTTGTCACCAATCGATTACTTTCCTATGGGGTCATTTAAAATCCAATGTTTATAGAAGAAAGCCTCATAATTTGGAAGACCTAAGAAACAGGATTATAGAGGAGATTGCTTTGATAACTGAAGAAATGTTAGGCAACTCTGTCGAATTATTTTACACAAGATTGGCCCATTGTCAAACCGTAGAAGGAACACAGTTCGAACAATTGCTTTGACACCAAATGCAGGTAAAACGTTTGTTGTAAGACTTTTCTAACAGCATACATTATTTTTTATTTGTAATAAGAATCAATAACATAAGTATTTCCATAATTGTACTGTAATAAAAACTGGCAAATTTGTGCTAATAGAACCAGCTTAAAATGAAATTTTTGTTTTATTTAATTGAACATTTAAAAAAAATGCTAAAAAATTAGTGTAACACATTTTTGTGGGCAAGAACCATGTTAAAATTACATTGTTGAACATCAGTAAATTTTCAATACTAAAAAATGCTCTATTTTCTGATAGAATAATTCCTTGAGATGCGGTTTGTGGCATTCAATTCAGTAAGCTATTACCTTTAAAAATTATGTATCACAAGGTATAGGCTTCCATTAAGAATATTCACGATACCCTCGGCAGGACGTCCCCCGTTGGTGTGACATAACAAAACATTGTTCCAAAAAGTAGATGCCCAATCTCTATCAACGATTGTAAGAGGTTTCAAATTTATATTTAAATTATTAAAGGATTATATTTGGGTGTTTCCAGACATAATATACACCCTGTATATATATATATATATATATATATATATATATATATATATATATATATATATATATATATATATATAATATTCATTAAATTAAACATCGACTATTTTAAATACAGCCTAGATTTAGCGAATTCAACACTGAGAAAATGTGTTGTATAGTAACTTTTTAACTGCATATAACTGCATATATTGATAGGTTCACTATAAAAGTTATAAATGTTCGAATGCGTTATATCATATTTGTAGGACAGTAGGGAAGAAAGCAATATCCTAACCTACCTAATCTTAGAGAAAACAGTCAATGACTATAGCATATCCGAAAATAATAATATGCATAGTATAATAATAATATAATACGTACTAAGAAATGCTTTAAGCTAATTGTTGTAATTTTGCATGTTAGTATGTCTTATGAGGACGATATTTTCTGCTAAATTATTAATTTAAAGAAAATAATTTGAAAATTTCGTCTTTTTACACATTTTTAAGAAAATTTTCATTAAAACCTCAATTTAATCCTGATTGCACAAGAGTGGTAAACACACATTTATGCTTTTATTTAGCATTTGTGTAAAAACGAATAAAATAATGTTTTACAAGCTGCCTTTTGTAAAGTCTCTGACACTTTTTTCTTGTCTTCTGTTTGAAATTAAATGATGGTTGTATTTTCAATTTCTTCAGAAAGTAAGCAGTTTGTTGCCTTAGGTTAATTTGCTTTTATATTTTCCTTACTCTTTTCATTGCAAATGTTGAAGAACTTTAAAACTCCACACTCCATTTCAAACCAAATTTTAGTCTCTCCTGCACATCTATTAATAATTAGTAATACATTTAGTTTTAATCATGGGTCGATAGGTCGATCTTGCAAATAAAATTTCTTGTAAATTGGTTAGTTGAAATGAGCTGGCCTCAATTTTAGAAACCAACATGTTATGTATGAAGGCGGAAACAATGGGTACTTGGGTGAAAGGTTGCCTTTCATTGACATGGTTGCCTTTCATTGTCGAAAAAGTGAAACAAATAGAAATAGCCTGAAAGGTTTTAAAATGTATCCATGTTTGGTCGAAGAAACATTGTAACATTATTGTGTTTTAGTATTTAGAAACAAAACTTCTTCAGTCAGGAATCTTTAAATATTTAATAGTGACAATTACATCCCTTCAAACCTAATATTTTATATAATTATTTTCATTCTATATAGCCTTTTACATAGTATTAGCAAAATATACTGTTATTATTTACATTTTTCATTATTTTGTTATTATTTTAGACCTTTTTAAACTAAATTTAATTATTTTCAAAGATTTTCTTCAGTATGGCATTACTTGTATTTTCAACCACATATTGTTAACTTTATATTCAAGTTAATCTTGTTAAATTTGAAATATGACATAACGTTTGTCGTTATAGATGGATTTATTTCATGCATACACTGTAGATTAAATATCAAACTAAACCAAAGTGATGTTACCTTTAGTATGAATCAATTATATCCATAAAGTTCGAGTTATTTTTACCAATAGTTGTAGTCACCACTTACAAACGCCCTATACTAAACTTTAAACTAAACTCCCGGTATTTAGTTGATTATAATACTTCAAAGAAGTATAAACAAAGCATATGTTCCCCTTTTCCAGTCAATCAGAATGAAGATCATAGAGAAATTGAAGCTTATGTTGTATGAGAAACATACACTGATAAATTTAAATAAAGGAAATGGTGATATATATATATATATATATATACACCCTGTATATATATAGCAATATTGGATTCACTCAGCATTCCAATGTGTCTATTAAGTTTTGACATTTGACGTGAATATTTGAGGGAGTCATTAATTCCTTCCGTTAAACTTTAATTATTACTCGTAAATTTTGGAAATCGTACCCTGTATAACAAGTTGTTCTTGCATTGGTTTAATATTTTTATATTTCTTCCAGTTAGACTCATCAGAAGAGCAAAGTTTTCCACCCGAACACTGGCATAAATGCAATGTTCAACATTTACGAGTTCTCAATACCTACTGGAGACCTCAAAGACAATGGAGACTTTTACATCATAAAATACAAACAAGTATCTCTTGAACCAGAACGGTAAAGTGTTAAAGATTTATTCATATTTTAAATACTGAACAGTATTATTTCTTATAGTGGCTTCATAATATGTGACAAGCTTTGGGAAAGACACTTGACATAGCAGTCTGATAATTAATGTATAAGTACATTCATTAGTTATGCTTCTTATTAGTCGTTCTATGCGTGGTGTGGCTGGAATATACGCTTCCATTAATGTTAATTTATTTAAAGTCCCGAATATAACTTCGCTCTGGGTTGGAGGTTTAGCCTGTTTTCAAGCTTAAATAATTTAATTTCAAATATATTTACTACTTACTCTTGCTACTATATTGCACTTAGATACTAAACATCTCAACAACATTTCTCTCCTAAATCAAGTGAAGTTGTTTTGCGTAGTTACCTTGACACGATGTTGGCTGTTATAATAGGTTTTTGACTGACCATTAATAAAGTGTACATTTTTTCCGTATTGTATGCATGTTTGTGTGCAATATATCTCAAGTACAAATTGAGTTACAGACTTGAAAATGTTTGATCATTTCAATAGTTTGAGTTTGACGATGGCGCATTTTATTTTCGTTTATGGTATTTGGCTAAGCGTTGACAACACTACTCAGAAAACCTCTTCAAGAACGAAATGAGCTTTAGAATTGAGGGTTCCCATAACATTTTTACGCTTCTTTTTTGTGTGAACTTGCCTGATGATGGAATTATTTATTCTAAAAGGCCTTGCAAGAATAATATTAATAAAATTAATATTGGAAATGGGTAGCCTATTCATTTACTAGTGATATCAAATTAAACTTTTTCCAATACTCCAAGATTCTTCATAATATTAATATTTTAAAGTTTCAAAGAAACGCTATAATGTGCATTTAATTATATTTTAAGAATGTTTTGTATTGTTTACGAGCTATTGTTATTTGCTACACGTTAAATTTACAAAGTTATATTTTATTACGCTCTATATAGTTTTACATAGTGTCATCAACACACCGAGCCTAACACTTAACAACACAGTCAGTTCAGTCTAGTCAGCCAATTGTCAATACAGTTTACGTGATCATAATGTATAGTTAAATGTAATTTCAGGTACATTATATGTGTGTAAATTACTAAACAATATCAGTATTGTTTTATAGCTTCCAGTAAAGAACGTGTGTCTGAAAGTGATTGACGCTTCATGTAAGGAAACTGCAATTTCGTATCATATAGATTATTTATTCTGTGCCTTTATGATACATCGTTCTGAATAGTCAATGTATGGATAATAATATCCGTAGTAACGAAACAAAGTTAAAGGTACTCATAAATATGTTGTCTTAATCTATAAAGCCGGATTTGAGTTGATTTTAATGTTGCATTTAGAGATGAAACTCGTTTCGATCATAAGTCCTATAAGTCCTTAGAATAAATACATCTTCATTCTGTCGACTTGGATGTATTGACTTTATCCGGGGTCTACCCCTTCCACGCACCCTTCACAGCATCTCGAGAACAGCTTGAAAAGCACATCTGCTGCATTGTGTCTAGACCCAACTCTCTTCCCTTTACTAATCAAACCATTCTCTGCAACTTGCACAGTTTGATATTGTCGACATATAGCAATCCGATCGAGTAGAGTATATTTACGTGATGTGCATCAGTGGAGTAATCGTTAATTTCGGTTCAAAACTATAATTTATGTAATACAATAATGTTGTAAATAGAAGTTTAAGTTTCAACTGAATATTTTCAGTTGAATTGTGTGGTTTTTTAGATAAATATTGAAGTAATACTTAACTGAAATGTTACCACTCCAATCGTAATCGTTGATAAACTCTTAAGTATAATTTCAGTTTATAGTTAATTACTAAAAGACTTTTAAATACGAAACGCATGAGCTACACGTGTGTAAGATATTGTATTATAATGAACGTATACCTTAGTTATCCTAACGCAGATTCCTTCAGCTTTTAAACATCGCTAAGACAATGAAATGTTTAAAATAGTTCAGCCTCGCTGTGGAGAGCCATATTCAGTAAAAATATGTTAACCGAAACTGCCAATAACACACATCCATCTGTACAGGTGAGTTAAAGGGGGGTGGTCGCGGCGCTTTATCATGGTTGGCTGAAGCTTAACCAAGTAAGGACTAATATGGCCAGGATTGCAGTAGTGATCAGTAACATTTTAACAGTTCTGTTTCCCAAATTTAGATTGACTCACAACTACATATAACTTCGTAGACTTCAGGCGTACAAAATGGAGTCTCGTCTTTCACTGACGGTTGAGTCATGTTGAGTACTGTTTTCAAACTGTACTTCTTAATATATCCTATATCTTTCAGTTGTTTCTTGTACTTAAGAAAGATAAGGCAGTTTGAAAGATAAGTAATTTTATGTTTATTTTATACAAGACGTTGTTGAACGAAACATATGTTACTATTAGTTACCCGCGGCTTCGCAAACAATTTCAAAGGTATGAGCATTTCTGTTTCGAGTGAATACTGCAGCATCCAATGTCGAGTTTGCCTTATTACCACGATCTGGAAAATATATATCAAAAACTGTATATTTATATCCATTGTAATAATTTATTATGGTCTTAGTATATCTGTGCCTTAGTTAGATTTTCCTTACTTACTCGATCAAGAATGTGTATATATATAAACACAGAACTGAGAAGCCTACTTCTGTCAAAAGAAGTATAAAAATGAATAATGTACATAACTATTATGTATAAGTATTTGTATATTAAATTTGTAAATTGATCACAAATATCTAAACTATTTATTAATAAGACTTTCTGAAGATCTTAGCCAAACAGTGTTGAGCAATCTTTAGTACAATTTTAACCTTTAGAAATAGGAATACATTTGTACTATCTAAAGTAACAGTTATAAAGTTTGATTACCTTTGGTTCACTGCACGTTCTAAAACTTTGTCACTATAATGTTCGAACTTGTAAAATAGGAGACGTTGCCATAACCATAATAATTGGTGGGATCGAGAATGGAATGAAAGGTCAAAAGGCATGTCGTGACCTGTACAAATCAGTGCAGTCCATCAGTTGCGGGCTTAAAGTTGGTTGGTAGAGGACTATATCTAGAGTAGATATTATCTGATTACACCATGATACTTCTCCGAAATAAATAGAGCCGCATAACGTTAATACGTTTTCTCTCACAATCTGATAAACGGTGACATTTCAAAGACACATATCATTAGCATAAAAAGAATTGTTTAGGAAATATTTCTTGTTAACTAACACATAACTAACACGATGTTTTAACAACTAATATCAGGTGTCCTCTATCCAGTATAGAAAAGGCTAGCTAGCACCTATACATTTTAGGTAATTCGAGATAAAATATTTATAACGAATCTAAAATTGTATTTAATGATTCCGAACACGTCAAAATCAGATAAACACAAATATAGAAGTTTCAACATGTATTGAAAACTCTCCAACGAGATGAAAAAACATAACTCTCCAATAAAACCACTACTGCACAACACGTAAAACCCATGTGTTCACATCCGCAGCAAGGCCATTACTAAAGCTCCTCATAGCGTTCTGTTAGTTCAATTTTTAAATGACTTTACGATTATCAGAAGCATTACTTTGTAAAACAAGTCATCTTCAATAATAACCCTCAAATAGTGTATACCGTTATCGAATTTGTACATCTTTGTAAGACACGCAGGCTTAACTGAGGCCTCACTAGTATCCCGATTCCAACACCTTACATTTATTTCTTAAACTCCCATGGGTATCAAGAACGCCTATGTGTAACTTTATGGTACTTGAGCTTTTTACAGACATCAAAAACTAATAACATTTAAAAAAGATAGTTGCTCAAAGAAGTATATTTCAGTTGTAGTTTCTGAGACATTGTGACGGGTAAGATATATATATATATATATATATATATATATATATATATATATATATATATATATATAAAATGGTTGTGGCTGTAAGATATATTTTCATGTTTTCGTAAATTAAATAGATGAATGTTTGAGGAAGGATTTCTAGTAATTAGCCGTAATCTCCTGCTAAAGTCACCTTATCAAGGCGTTTGCCTCTTCATTATAGTCTAGGAGCTGAAAGCAAATTTGTATTGTATAAGCACACGCCTTGGTTTTACAACAAGTCGGTAAAGAAGTTTCCACTAAGAATGAATAGCTAAGATTTTTATAAGCAAAGCCTTCAATTGTGTTTTCCTTAACCTTTTCAGGAAAACAGTTTCTTCGATGGTGCAAGCGCCTAAACTATGCTTGTGGTCAGCAATGCTAAATAGATCCTTTGGACACATTATCTATATTTCAATCAGTGCGATCAAACTTTTCCATCCTTCAACAACTTTCCAGGAGTTTAAAAGACAAAACTTTTAAAATTGTAATTGCTTTCAGTTTCAAGGTCATGTAGTTTGAGGTAACCACTTCCACAGTTATTGAATTCGTCGATATTTGTTGAATATACGTTTTTATAAAAACCAAACCAAAGTCACGGTTCAGCATTTGAATCCTCCCTCAACCCACCAAAAAATTGTATATCATAAAGTTTGATAAAATTGTTATTTATTTGTAAACTACAAGCCAAGAGTTTATACCCACATACATGGTATGCAATATACACACCACGTATGTGGGTATAAAGGGTATTGCATGGGAAACCCTTACAAACACAGTAGTACACTCGTTTTCTACAGTATTCTATTAAAGTTGTACGATATTTTCTGTTCCTACGTATTGTACGAGTTGGTGGTATAACAATGTCCCAACTATTATTTTACCTGAATTGGTTAAAAAAATTACTCGCACGTCAGGAATATGGAATGCTCCGTATATGAGCCAAACTTCAAAACCAATTAGCATTATTGCCAATTAGCCAATTATTGAAAATGTCGAATGAGTGCAATACCTAAGGTGAAATCTTGATTGCCTGCGTGTTTTGTTTTTGTAAACAGATTAATTTGGTTTTTGACAAAGTAATTGGCGAAACAGATTGCAACTGCCGTTGATTTTAATTGCTGGCTCTGTTTCCGACAAGGAGAGCTAGTTTACCACTGCCAGTCACGCAGAGCCACCTTCCCTGGCTCGTCCCTTATTGCTGTCTGCTTTAACTGGCTCTTTGGGCTGTATAATCTCACTATTTATCTCCATGTAATTAATGTAGTAGATACGCCTAGATTAGATGTTTTCCAAACACGTTAACATATAAGTTATATCAAACGCATTAAAATCAAATATAATTTATTATTCTGTAATACTGATAACTTCGATTTGGCCAAATTAAACGGTAGCAGAAAATAATTAATTAATGTGATACAGATAAATAATTAAAATACAGATAGCGGCTTCACGAGAGTTGTTTCGCGGCATCAATCGTATATTGGACGATCCCTGGCTTGAGTGACGAGTATGGTTATTAGTATCAACCCAGATTTTCTGAAGGTGTTTGAGAGGCTACCTTATGTTTGAGTAATCTTAACAGTTCTATATTGTCTCATCGTCTAATCCATTGTATAAGATTATATTTAGTGGAGTGGATTCTGAGAGTTTATTTTGGAGTGCCTATAGGCTCCAATGTAAGGTTTTCTCAACATTGACGTCCAACTCCACGGTGATATTTATATTAATATTATCAACTCCTGAAATAGTATATCATTTTGTTCAATTATACCATTCATTCTTTATTCACAATTAAAATGAATGTAACCATACAAGCAGGCAATCGCTAACAAATACGTCAAACAGGAATACGTCAACAAATGTATTTTTTTCGTTAGATTATTTTTCGTTCATGAAATATATTGATTCCAGAGTCAATTTTAGATTAATACAAGATCTTATTATAAATAGGGAACTTGATATAAAACTTAATGATAAAATATTTAATGATAATTTAATATGTTATTTTTTAATAAATGGTTTAATAATAAATTTACATTTTTACAGTTAATAAAGTGTCCAGATACGTTTAGTTGTTCATAAACAGCGGAAAGGGTGATATTATTTCATTCTAAGACTTTTTTGTCAACGTTTTACTAATGGGTTAGATCAATGTTTAATATTCTCAGTGAATATTAAATTTGAGAGTACGTAAATTCACTGTTGGGTGACCTGATTGCAGTAACATGCTTCTGAAAATCAGTAAAACAGCGATAGTTACTCATGCTCGTAACATTAATCCTACAGTCATATCTGACTATGGGGGGGAGGGCGTAACAAACACAGATGAAACGCGTTTTCAGGCTTCATAAAAGACGATTATAATTATTGAAAAGTTTAATTTAAGTGTCGTGTAGGGATTTGATTAGGGAGTTAGGTTTGCCGACATTCTCCTGTGTTTGATGTGACCTATGAGAGTTTTAAGACTGGTTACAAGGATTACTCGTTATTTTAACAACAAGTGTTTTAAGGCAAATTACTGATGCTTTGATTACTGCTAAACGTCTTAAATATTAGCACTTATAAATCACATTTTGACCTGAAATTCTGTATAGAAAATTAAAATTTTTATATAGCCTATTCCTGGAATTTCCGGATGGTTCCAGATGGAAACTGCAAAATATCAATGTATGAATCTTAGCACTTGTTTAAACTTTATTTGATTATAACTCAGCTTCTATTAAACTAACGCATTCAAGTATATTCATGAATGGTCACGACTTTTTAACTACGTCAAGAAGTTGTGAAACCTCTTACAGTACTTAACCTTCTAATGTGTTCTCCGCCACTTCCGGAGAGACTGGATAGGTAAGAAAGGGGATTGGTGCTGCTCACACTAGATACCAAGGTACAGACCCCACGAGAGCCACTCAAACGTGTCACCTTGCAAGGCTTTCTGTATCGGTCAAAGCAAGCAGGGGAGAGTTCTCTATTACGGTTATATTCGCTCTGGCATAAACATTTTACCTTCAGGCAGCTCACCCACTCCAACATTCAACGCTTAATTATTGCTGGTCCATTATATTTACGATTGCTTCATAACTGAATGAATTAAATGATGCTGAAATTATTTCTGGATAAGAATTTAAATAATTCATAAGAAGAACGTTTGGAACTCGTGTTTGTTGTCTAGTTACGTTTTCTAAGTTGCTCTAGTTAATTTCGGTTGTTAATTTCTGATGTTAATTTCGGTTGTTAATTTCGGTTTATCAATAGGCTGACTTGGAGTTACTTTATCCTATGAGACTAAGCCGATGATATGGATGATTCTAAATGTGCAATTTACATTTTACTATTTACTATTTTGTTACTATTTACAGAAAATTCGTCACTTGATGTCCAGAGACTGAAATTATGAATTGAATAGCTAACTTTTGAACCCCAGACGATGATCTGGAAGATGACAAATCCCTCATTTACTGTAAAGTCATTGCCTAAGGTCTACACATTAATACTGGGACGCTATATTTATAACTCGTAATGCGATGTGTCAGTGCTGAAGTACTAATACACTCTTTGAGCGTTATTTCATTTTTTAAAAATGTAAGCTAACAGTTACTTGTTAAATATATAGGAACATTATTTTTATGGCACAAGTTTAATAAACCAATATTATTTTTTAATGGGACAAATGAAGCTTTCATTAATTAACCTTTCAATCTTGTATTACAAGAGAATTACCTGTCCTCGTCATGTGTTGGAAGCACATCCCATGTATATAAGCCGAACCTTGTTTGTTTTCCGCGAGTGCTGGCAGTGCATCGATCAAGAACCCCCACTTAACCGCCCCCTCTATACCCTCCTCCTTCTCCAACCCTCCCCCCCCCCCCGCTGTGCGGCACAAATTGCGTGAGAAAGCACATTTCGGACCCTGCCACCTTAGAAGAGAGCTCTTCCACTTCATTGCATGTGTCAAGCTCCTTATCACTGTGGGTGGCAGTCATGAGGTCGCAGGTACCTCTTACAGATGTATTTACCGCGACCCCGTAATACCCCAAACTTTAATTCACTAAACTTGTCCACATTATGCACAGAACAGAGTTGCATGTGGGTATATACTAATTGATGAAAAACTTTTACATTATTGTTACGGAAAGTGTGTCTCTCGGATAAACATTTGAATGAACAGTTTGTTTGGTTTCTACTTGACGTGATCGAAAGTATACAACATAGCATTGACTTGAATATCTTCAATCTTGATTATGAATATGGAAATATTGTTATGCAATTAGTATTGTAAAAATTATAAATAAATTTAAATTATATTTGAAACTACTTGGAATTGATACTTTACATCGTTAAAATATTAGTAGGAAGAACCTCATGACATTGTAGAAGGAGTAACAACTCTTTATCTACAAAGCATGCATGGTGTGTTAAAACTTCTACGTGTATAAAACATATGTGCACAGTCAGCGTAAGAAAAGATTTTGAGGAACGCGCGACTCTCTTGATTTTATACACATTTGTTCAGATTTTTTCTTTAATATCACTTTATTCGACGAAACTTCAACTCGTGTGGCATTTAGTTTAAATATATGTCTTAAATGCCCCCTACCAAACCATCCCTTTTTTAATCTCTCAGCACTTGTCCAGCACCGATTGCGAGCGTAACAACAGTCTTGGAGATCCAGCCACCTTAAAAAGATATGTAGTAAAAATAATTTATTTTAGCTTATATGTTTTATATAAAACGAAGTGAAACCTGGTTTTATTGTTATATTCTTAGCCAATACCTTCATCTTTAAGAAGTATTAAATAACTGAATTAACGACTAATGCCACATCCAAAAAAAAAAAAATGCTCCTTAAGACAAAAGCTTTATCTTACAATTGCTCAAAAGTGAATGATGTAGCCTTACATTGATAAGAATTAAAAAAAATTAAATACAAGGTGCCGGCTTTTCATTGTTGGGTTAATAAATCTGTCTTCAATGGACGTTGATACAGTGGAATTTAATTTGGAAGTATTTTTACATTAGACAATATTTCGTTTCTTATATTTTAATTCTAAAGAATACAGTAATTTCTCAAATTTACAAAACTCTGATTATAGTTACAAAATTAAAAGAACCCAATTTTGATGTATTTCTAACAAGATAGTTTTTAATGGGTTTTAAAATATTCAATGCTTTTAAATGGCTGTAAAAGCGTTTATAATTTTGTTATAATCATCAGTATAGTTTGGTTAGTATGAAACATTAAAATTTTTATCCAAAATTGACGTGCAAAAATTTATATGTTGTAATGAGTATAACATTAAAAAAAATTAATAAAATTCTATTTGTGCATTTAAAATAGAAGTATGTGCATTAGTATTTTTTTGTCTAAGGGATCCTTCTTTAATATTTTACTGCGCAAAAATACTGACATTTTTACTTCAAAGTCTTTAAAAATTTAAATTGTTGATTACAATTGTTCCAATTCGTCTGGAAATATATAAGCGACAGGTGCACATATCCACGTTAAATTCAATTACTAATACTTATTCCTTTTACTGTATTAAGAACTGAGCAAAGTTTTTAAATAAATGTTGTACAATTAAGGAATTTAAACCTAACTGAAATTAATCATTTTTAAAAACATCACTTGAGGGTTTGATTCTTTCATATATGTTAGGCATTATTGTATTTTCGAGTAATATTATTTACTATTTAAAAATACATCCATTCCCTATGGATTGTTATGTCTAACAATTTGTAATCATTAGCTTGGACATATTACTTAATAGTTTTGGTATCGAATTTGTACTAAGTATCATTAGGTCACATGTGTCTGTACTGTTGATCCTCTATGTAACAGATACTGACAGTGATGATAATATCGACTAGATCAAAGGAACCAGGTCAAGATCAGTAGTGGCCTGTACCGACGCATTGCGGCCTTTCAGGCATAGCCACGCACAGTGAATTCTCACCTAGTCTGCGATCTCTTGTAGCGATACTGCGTTCTTATATTAAAGGACAAGTATTCATTTTTATAGTTATTTTTTATATCGAGACTGTAAATTTATTTTAAAATGTGTTATATGTATATTTTTTTATCAATATATTAGTTTTATTAGAAATTCTGAAAGGGTAAAAATAAAAAGATGTAAATAAAAAAGAGGTTAATAAAAAAGATCGCTTTGTTCAAGCCCGGACAATATTGTTGAAAAAATATTATATATGGCCTTGCTAACACTTCAAATTATGTATAAAAACGTACAACATTTAATTCTAACAATATCGATGTAGTGGTAATCGCGTTTTGATTCATACAAATGTACTTATAGATTAGGTGTGTAATCTTATGTTTACTGTTCATACCACTTCACTGCCTAAGGTTGTCCCACCTGGAACAATACAAATCGGATGTTAATAAATAGTCTATAATATGATATAAAAATATAATCGTATCTGTGCGTGTGTGTTTTACTGAATCACATAAAACTACTGGATTGATTGAACTGAAACTTTACATTGTCTTCCTTAGTGTCTCTGGTAAACATATAGGTATATTCCTATTTCAAAATCCCTCCAGGCTACGCCCCACTTATCCTTAAAGCTGCGAAAAATCTCATCTTAACTCTCTGAAGTTGCGTTACGACAAACAAATGTTAATAATAAAAATAAGCTGTTTAATATAATCTTACATTTACATTTATATTCTTTAAAACATAGAGTATGCTATCAAGCTTACTCACACTTCTTATTTACACTTCTTATTTTAACTACTTCTGAAACTGCTATTGAGCACAGAGTAAGAAAATATCCAAATAAAAGTTCTAGAAAAGTTGTAAGAAAATCTAATAAAAGCTCTAGGAAAACATTCTTTTAACTGTATATTTTAGTATGCAGCTTTTGGGCAGTACTGCAATGCAAATATTACTATTACTGTATAAGCTTTACTATAAATTAAAAGATTGTTATAAACCCAACAAAATTGTATTTTGAAATATATATAATTTCAATAAACATTGAATCACAAAAAGTACTTGCTCCGCCGGGAGTTGAACCCGGTTCTCTCACTTGCCGGGTGAATGTGCTACCATTACACCACAGAGCGCTTACTTTTTTCCGATTCAATTATTTTGTATTTGGCCGTATCTGTCACATATGTGTTTAAATAAGCAAACTAACATATGATCGGAAGACCAAACACCTGTCAAACGACTTTTATTTACGTCGTTTATATATATTTTATATATATATATATATATTCCTTGATCGAAGAGACAAGGCCAAATTAACTATGGCACAAAACATACTAAGAACGGATTAAATTAGAATGGCCATAAATATACACTTACTGACATATTTTCTAGATCGTGGCAACAAGGAAAACTCAACAATGATGTCGAAAGTATAATTCGCTCGAACCAGAAGAGTCATATACATGCAATGCCTACGAAATTGCGTGCGAAGCCTTAGGTACCTGCTAGTATAATATAATATTAATACAATAAAATTTAAATACTAATATTACATTGTTAAAACACTGAAAACGATAACTGGCGATTGTAATTAAATTTACCTCTTTAAGTTTGAGATGAAATGTTGGTGATTTAAGACCAAGTTAAAATTTCGACTAGCACAAATCTTAGGAAGAGATCCTTCAACATAATTTACGGTAGTGTTTTCCGAAGAATGTACTTTATCCGAGCCTCACTCTACGACGCGACGTTTACAACTTCCTTAGCTTCCTACATTGCTGTACACAGTTACTACTGCCACACAATAGGCGATTATGAACTGAAAGAGAGAAGTCAGTTCCCAGAGAAACACCTAATGCGGACATCGCCTTAAACTGACCAACTGCGAGATTTTTTCTTCTTAAATTTTTAAAAATATATTTAACACTTGTCTTAGTTTCACCTGACCGACATGGTTTTAAAATGTCTTTTAATTAGAGCAACTCAACCAAACTTCCTAGGAGTGACAGTATACACACTTATGTGATATGTTTTCTCCAGTCACACCACATAATTAGTTCTGCTCTAAGGAGATTAACCAATCTTAGTTACATGTTAACTTTATACTGTACTTGTCTTTACTATACTGAATAATTTAACTTTATTTTAATATGGTAAAATTATCTATGAGATATTTTTTTCAGTTATGGCTGTTATTAATGTTAAACTGCAATCAAGTTCGTGTTGAGCAATTATTTAACTCATAATCTAAGCCTTTGACCCTCAGTATAAACCTCGTAATCTAATTCATCGTTAAGCAGTATTCCAATTGACTACTGAAATAAAAACCTATTACATGTCGTAGCTGAACAATATCAACTCGTAAAATAAATCAGCTATCATGAGTGCAATAATTCTTAATCCTAGCCCTTTTTCGAATTATTAGTAGGTGCTTAACACCAACAAGTAATTTAAGCATCTATTAGCAGTGCAAACTCGTAGTCCACGATTTTGATGACCGATAGCAGCTCGTAGTCTTTATTAAACAGTGCTAACTTGTAATAGTAATGACAGTTCAGCGGGTCAAACTTGTAATACATTTCTAATTCAAGAAGTCTAAGTCATCAATCAGAATTATCAATTCAAGGTAAAAATGGTCGGTCAGCAGTAGGCCTGCCAAATAGTACTCCAAGTCATCGGTTAAAAGTAATACCTTATACTAACTCGGAATAAGCACGTATCGCCTCACAGTTTCAGCACACAGATGCAGGCAGCGCAGTTGTTAACGGGATGGAGTTGTTTGTGTGCAGTAACGCTACGCTAACGACGGTGTAAACACTTTAAATCATGAGGACTTGGAATTGACTTCACCTTTAAGTGTGGCATTCAGTACAAGCGTTGTCAACAAGGTTAGTTCACCCTGGCTGAAGAATACTCGAGCTAAATTATTAAACCTTACTCTACCTGTATTTAATTATTAATTAATCCAAAATTAATATTATTAACGGTACTACACATTTTAGAGCACAAAAAAAAAAAATAGCATTATAGAGAAATTCCACCACTTGAATTATTCGTTAAGTTCCTTTGCAGTATTAAAATAATCAAAACCGAATGCTGACTCGGTGCAATTTGAAGGTAATTGAAAGAAGTAGGTCAGTAAGCTCATGGTGCCATTGACACACGCACGCACACACTATACACGAGTGGTGGACGCTAACACGCACAATGACATGTTATTAATATTGTAAACTAAAGGAGACAAACGTTCTAATACTTTTTGAATTTTACTTTTACACTCAAATTACTTCGGTGAAATAATTATTTTACGACCACTCATACGATATTGATGGCTTTATTAACAGGAACAGTTTGTAGAAAGAAGTTATATAATACGGATATTTTGCTTAGCGTTTAAGTAAATAAATCAGAATCCATATTTTTGCTGGGTTATATCACAATTAAGACTTCTGATTTGTCACAGTTCTTAACGACCTTTTATACAAATCAGCAAGTACGCTTAAAAACTAACATTCACGTTCAATAATGGTACCATTTGCTCAAAAAGGAGAATAGTCCCAGAGCTGAAAAATTGTTCCATAAAATTACTTTATACAATACACAATTCTTATGAATGAATGATATTTAAATTAATTCGTTATAAAAATTATACTAGGATAATGTTAATCAAAGAGTATTTTAGGTCCCTTTGTTTCCACTAAGATATTCTTACATTAAAAATATTGCAGATACATAGATTTAAATTAGAAGTAAAATAGATGATTTGGAACAAATATTAATGAAGAAAAGTTAATGCACGAATTTGGGTGGAAGGGGAAGAGACTAATAGGTATATAGAATGTTTATCGCATAAAGAATGAATGTCTGAGACCACAAGGTTTCCGAGGGCGAGCCTTTCCAGAAGCAGAAAGCGTTTGGATACATGAACTCTCATAGAACCCTCCATAGTACAGAAGCTTCTAGAGACCAAGATTTGACAGACACTGAGAGCTCCCAGTAGCTGGAAACTCTCTATAAACTGGGAAGATCCGTAGATTTGCAACTATCATAGTCCTGGACTTGCCAAAGATCAGGAATTTGTGAAAGTTTGAGTCTCCCAGAGATAAAGAGCTTGACGAGTGGAACATCCTGAGCTTCAAATATCGTGGTGAAGGTAAACTCCAAGAGGTCGGGAACACCTAGAGGTCTTGAACTCCAAAGAAGCAGAAGACTCCCAGAGGCCAACCCAAGAGTACCAATCAGAGTTTGGAATCTTATAGAAGCTTTCAAAGGTAAGAAGCTTCTAAGCTTGAAAACTCGATGTTTATGGGCGATCCCAAGGATTGTAACTTACCAAAGTCCAACCTTTCATGGTACAGAAAGCTTTAATAGGCCAGAAGCGGCCAGACAAATAGGCCTGGGGATACCTACAGGCTGAAACTCGGATGACAATACTACCAGAAGTCCAGAATATAGTATAGGGTGGAATTTCCCAAAGGCTAGGATCTTCCACAGTCCGAGAAGCGTACATATTGTAATCTTCAAAGATATTATAATCTACTACGTAAAAACATTAGATGTACTTATCAGGATATGCAAAACCATTAATAGGACGCAGACTAACATTTGAAGATTACTTAGAGAAAGTAAGAGAGGAGACAGAGTCTTACATATTTAATATCTTTTCAGTATTAATACAAATTAATATCTTTGATATTTATATTCTCAGATCAATTACATAACACCAGAAAAATCAATACTCTTTGAACTCGTATCTTCAACTACATTGTACTATGCACTTTAAATATGTTGTATACTAAATGTCCATGTGTTAGGTCCAGTCTAATCTACATGCCAAAAAGTTTAGAACATGGCAGTGGTAAGGATTTGGTGAGGACAGAAAAGTAAAGCTTTAAAACATAAAGAATAACAGCACTTCTTGAAAAGTTCAAGATTAAGAATTAAACATTATAAAACGTAAGTTTGTAAGAGAGAAAACAAAATACATTAATATACATAAATTACGTTAAATTGGACATTTCAACATCATTCATTAAAAGTCCAGTCATTTCTCCTCTTCCTTATAGCATCACTCTTCTTGAATGAATTTCCTTCAGCGTCTCCCAACTTGAATATTCCTCTCTTATTCTGTACCGTCCCCTTGCCCGTGAATAAATATTTTGTATTTTAGATATAAAATCTAACAGACATTTTGTTTTCAAGGACAAGTTATGTCTAGAGTTAAAATGTAAAAATTCTGTTTATGTCGCTTAAAATTTTCGTCTCAATACACAAGATTACAAAGGGTCTACAACTGTGTTTGACTCAATTCAGGTATCTGAGGATATGTATGAAGGTGCGACTATATTGCAAACACATATAAGACCATTTTCACCGTTATATCGTTTCTCTTATTATTAAATCTTACGTTTTCTCTTATGAGTATTAAAGTTTAATATTTAAATAATTCTGTCTCTAAAAAAATACCATCGGAATTTTATTTATTCAACGAATTCTCAAATCTCAGTATTAATCTCTTATATTGTTAAACATATTAAATATAGAATCACAATACTTGCACAGAATCATAATACATTTTATATAGCCTACACGGCATATGTAAATGAAAAATGTTTGGAACTATAACTCAAATGTTCTTGTTAACATATATATGCTACAGGAATTGTGTTCTCTTATGGTAATTAACGATAGTTCTACTATGCAATAATAAACTCTAAATCAAGACAAGAATCCAATGGAATCGATAATGATAATTATTATACAAAATTAAGAATAATCGTTCGCTACACTCATCCAGGTAAAATCTTAATATAATCTTAAAGCCATAAGAAAATAAACGATTGCTTGATGTGTAGCAGGATAATCTTATAACCTACATCAATACATTATTGCTGCACATCAAGTTGATCAATGAAAGCCAGAAATTAAATGTAGCTATAAGTTTTTCCATTAAACTAAAACCTCGTTAAATTTAACAATATGAGAAATATTCACTAACAAAGTTTTCAACTTATATACAAGTATTTTAAAACAATGTAATACCATAAGTTAAAGTTCGATGTTAACCTGAATACTATTTCCCAGTATCAAAGGAACAAAGACTACGTATCAACTCTAAATGAATGAAATATAAACTGTTCATCACTTAAGTTAGTGGTCTCCAAGTCCGAATCATTAATAATGGAAAGCCTGACTCATTGTCAAGCCTTGGCTGAGCCCAGACTGCGATGTTAAGAACGTTTAGATTACTGCCTTTCACATTGTTTATGGTACTTGATTGTTTGTAGCCATAATATTTAATTCGTACATTCTTCAGCGTACTTATAATAGAAGTATGTTGCAATAATTTCTTAATACACAACGGCCAGGTTTTAGGCTTTAGAACGTAGATTGGCTATTTATTGAAAATGTATGAAACTAAGCCTGTTAGCTTTTTTACATTATACACCATGAGAAATATATTTTACTGAAATAACGGTGATTAGATTTCTAAAGTACAGTGAGTACATGTGACTACTCAGTTCGATGTATATCGCACTTTAATTAAATTCGCCCACCTATATCACCCTTGATAGAGTTTTACTAAACTAAATTCGATGTGACAGGACTTAGTAATGAGTTAAGTAACTCCGAAATGTAAAGTTTGTGTTACTTTCAACTTTAATATTGGATAGGATCACATCAAGAGTAAACAACATCGTTTAGACGTAAGTTCAACTCATTTCCGACAATTAACCCGGTTCTGACATCCCATTGAGCAGTAACGTTCAGCTGTTGTTAGCATTACCTAGTGAGCTCATGATCATTGCATTAACAACTTTGAATCACTAATGTGTATTTTATAAAATACTTAACGGTCGTAAAGCAGGGGTTAACTGTAACATAACACCGTAATATACTAATGGCGTTAAGAGTTCTGTGGTTTTTTATTGCTCGGTCAAGCAATGATAAAACATTTAAAACCACAATCTATAAAAAAAGGAAAAAGGTTTAATAAATAGATTTGTTAACAAATTAAACCAATGATTCTTAGATACTGCATTGAATAGAAGTCCAGTTGCCAAGAAGTCTTTTAACATTTCACAATTTTATCTCAAAATGCGATCCCACATTCCATAATAACTTGATATTGTTCACAAGGAACTGACTCATAAACTTATATAGAAATAACCGTTTTCGTTGTTTCATATCCATACCCATGCAATATCAAGAGCAAGATTGTTAGTTAACTTGTTAGTAATTGTAAGATTACACACTTACCGGAGCCACGAGTAACAACTAATTAAATATTCAGCTCTGTCTTATACAGCATTAAACTTAAATTTAAAAAAAAAATAATTTCTACACGTTTGTCTTGGCACATATTTTTAACATTTTTCGTATATAAAAGTTAAAAGTTATGTTAGATTAAGTAGTAATATGTTTTTAAAATATTCATAGTTTACAAAAGTACATAAATTACATGGAGAACAAGAATGGTAGAAACAAAATAATTATTCATAGGATCATTTTATGTAGCATTAAAAGGAGATGTAGAATATGTTGTAAATTTATAGCATGAAAGAAAATCAAATCCACCTATAACTAACTCTGAGATTTAACTTATTATTTTCAACATCTAACGTCACGAGACTGTTGCCATAGTAACGAAATATCATTTCAATGCTGTCCACATAGTTAGAAAACCACTGTAATGGGAAGTGTCGCATGTGTATTATTATTATTACAGTTGTAAAATAATATTCTAACTTGCATTTTATAGGCACACAATCTAGTTTTTCTTGAATTCATACAGGAATTTTCCGTAAGAAGGAAATAAGCATAACCCACGTTAGTTTTGATGGAGGTCAAAATGTGAGAGTATAAACAGTTGTAAAATATCTTATTTCTAATTATTATTAGTTGGTACACTAATACTAAAGTACCATCATCGCGTAAATAAAAGTTAAATCAGTGTCAGCTATCCATATTCAGATCCTTAAAGTTGTAAGTTTCAGTGTCTTTATCTAGTTATCTGAGGACGGTATAACTATTATTTATCTATCTGACTGTTCGTTTTATAAGTTTATTTGAGCTAAAATTATATTTGATCTGAGAAAAAAATTATCGTTTCATATTTGTAACCTTTTTGATACTGTCCCATTTCGACTTCGACCAACATTAGCGTTGATGATTATTAATTTCTTTTAACAGGTAGTGTGTTTATATAATGCTAATGGCTCTTAACTCCTGAACTATAACATTGAACTATAATAACTGCATTCAAAGCAATAACAACTGTTTGATTGAGTTCGTGATACACTTTTTGTTAAACTAAAAAGGGAATAAATACGGCCAAGAAACAACGTATCCATGCAGTTTCCAAACCCTTGTTTAGTGTAAGGTCAGGTCGACCAAAACGTTTAAATTTGTGGTGGGAGCCTGTGTCGTGCGTGACCTGAGGCAGTAATGTTGGGACTTCACTGTTAAAGTCTTGACGGCCAACACAGGCTGTTCCAGAATACAGCTAACAGAACCTTAAATAGTAGTTACATCGATCTATGATTCTAATCCAATGGACATGTAATTTTTTCCAATAAAATTTTTTGATTGTGGAATATCTTGATAAAGCCCTTTATTTAATTCTTTTAATGTAATAATAATATCAAAGAAAAAGATAACTTGAGTGAAAAATGCAATTTATGAATTATACAGGGGGGTTATGATGACAGTAACACTTTTAGTGGTAAAACGCAAGATATTTATTGGTTCAATAAGGCATCTTGGATTATCCAACAGATTGTTTGTGTTTCTGTCATTCATAACAAACCAGCAGGTCCCTCTTAAGATTATGTAACTGGCAGTCTATGTGTCTGTGCAAGAATTTCTTGATACAAATAATATGAAGGGACTTGGAACTTAATTAACTCTTCAAAAATTTAATTACCTTAGAAAAGGTCTTATGCAATTTTCTTAAGTACTAAAATCATGTGACTAATAACGGAATTTAATATTCTTACGCCTACGATTTTTTTAAAATACTTTTTGGTTGCTTTTTAATTAACATTTTAGATTAGATATCTGTTTTTGTTACTATAATCTCTCTAACTTTGGTGCTTCTGTTATGATATTTTCTCAGTAAATGATTCTGTGTTATAACACAGGTAGCTTTTGTAGGCTATGATGCAAAATAAATAATCTCCTAATATTTATTTATGGACTAGATATAAATCGATCTAAAAACCCAACGCATACCGCTAAAAATACACCAAAGGATTGTTAAAAAATATTAAAATATTTTTTTTTATAATGTGACTATCTTTTTTCTCTCATGTTAATAGCAATAAAGTCTTGAAAAATATTGCTCCAAATCAGAGATTTGGTTTTTAAAGTTAAATTCCCACAAATAAAATTATTCTATTTCCAGTGCTGGCTCGCATTTAAATTACAAAGTACTGTAAGTTGTTTATACTAATTTGTTAAACCTCATGAATATTATTGTTCATCATACCTAGTACATTGCGTGTGATATAGCCGTAGCTTGTTGATGAGTTCACTAATCATTCTTGCTAATTATTCTTCACGCGGTGAAACCTCTTAAACGAAACTGACTCACCGTTTATAAATATTGTTCAGCTACTTGCTTATAATACATAAGTAGGCGAGACCCCCACCCGCTGTGTGGACCAACCCCTGCTTGCCACCCCATTTTCGACATTCCAAATCCATTCCATATTAAGATTTCTTTTAAAAATAAGATCGCATTTTCTGTTATAAATTGTGTATAAGCATTGAAAAAGAATATATTAAACCATTTAAGTACACTATTGAGCGATTACATCTTACTGGTTGAACGTTAGCCAAGTCTATCACTCAAAGGAATGGAAAGATTTAATTTCTATTTGTTTTCAGTTTTATATTGGCAACAACAAGTTCGACGATGAAGCATGTCACTCCATAGGATTTTGGTGATCGTTAGTCAACATTTTTACATTGGTCTTATCATAAAATTAATAAATTTATAAACAAACTGATAACAATTGTTTGACATATTGCGACATAGTGACACGTGATATGACATATTCCTATATTTGTATAACTGTTAGAAATATTAACAACCGCACATTTCTGTTTGTTTACTAAATATTTTGCATCGCCATTATTTATGATAGACAATAAAACCTCTCAGCCGGGACTGGAAGATTGTGTCGAGACTGCATTGATCGCTTCAGCCTCACTTCCGCCCGCTCCTCACTTCCGGCACGGAACTTTCCTCGGCATTCTCCCACGCCATCCATGCACAACAATTACTACTTAAACTTCTAACAATTACAAAAAAATGTTAGTGTTTCCAAACACATCATCTATGCAATTTGTAGATTATCTTATATGAAATGTGTTGTTGATGAGCGGAATCTTTGGTTCTCTGTGCACAACCAAAGACCAACCTGACTTTAGTTTAGTGTTTATAATTGTTGGAAAATTAAATTTTGTTTGATTTTGTCAGTGTTCAAAAGTATATTTTTATTGAATAGCAAATTTTATCCTAAAAAGATATAATTTTTCTGTGAAACCTTTTTTAACGTAAACCAGAAGCTATATTTTAAACATGTCTTATTTCAGAGGTTATTTCAACGCGAATGATATTTTCAATCGAACCTACGAACCATTTTTAAGTTAAAACCGCATAAACCCATTTACAAACTTTTATTGACTCTTCGGTATTCGAACCTTGGTTAGAAAGCCACATAGCTTACCCCTACATTACGATCAAAGTTCTTCCATTAATAGTAACTTTCTGATCGTATTCCTAAAACGTCACCAACATGTTTAAATTTATCTGTATATTTTACCCAGCTTTCAATGTGGGTATACGATACATATAAATCTACATGAAAGTAATAAATCATAATAATGAGATGTTAAAACAAATTTTTAAAATGTTCTCTCAAATACTTGTTAGAGATTAAAAATAAACAGTTTTAATATTCTATTATACGAACAATGTGAAATATCCGTAAGAAATGCCACTACATATTGCAGCAGATTTCAGCACATAAGGTATAATAGTGCTGTATCTGCTCCCACATAACACTTGATAATACATCGATAACCACAACACAACAGCGGGGAGACCCGTGTAATACTATTTCACAAGTGACAGCAATTAATAGCCGATACACAGAATCTCGCATGCTCCAGAGTTCAGGGTATTTATGTGTTTTGTTAGGAGATTGTTTATCCTACGATTCCTGATAATTATCATATTTGGTTTAAACTGAGATTCTATAATGGATTTAAAATTATAAATTTTAATAGATAATGTGTGTTTCAATCTCTATAAACCATTTTAATCCATGAAGTAACTTAAAGTGCGATCAATTTTATTTTGGTAAAAGAAACCCTTAAAAATAAAAAGTCAAGTGTTCTGATATGTATTGTCGTGTTTAACATCTTATTTTTGAGCTTGTAATTTTATTAAGGTGTTTGAAACGAGATACCAACATAGCCTAATAATCCATATTAACTAACTAATTGTTTATGCCACTGATGACCATTTAATACAAATTAAAGCAAGTTAAAACAAATACTAATAGTAAGTAGGATTAAAAATTTTGAGTCAATATTGAGGTTCTACAAAATAGTTTTACTCAATCTAAGTGACAGAGAAGTTTTATGGTTTATCACTATTGATTCTAAACTTATTAAGTCTTATTTTGATAAATGTCTGGTATGAAAAAAATCATTCAGTTGATATACTCAGCTTTTCAAACATGATAAAACTAGATATATACCTTACACATTTTATATCCATAAAAGAGTAGGACATACTTGAATATAGTAGGCTCTTATAATACAGACATTCCTGAAGTTATAGGAGAGGATTACCCAAGATTACATTAATTGCTTATAATTTTCATTGATTCTACTGCAACATTTTTAATGCGATATAAATAAAACCTATATTATAGAGAGTTTACTGTTTCTTCTTATGCTTTCTGCCATACGGACCAGAACAATTGACTGAGACGTGTTCTAAATTATTTGCTTACTTTAAAGTTAACTGCTTGGTTTAAAGTTTGAAAGTTAATATAAATCATTGGATAATATTAGTCAAATTATTCGCTTTCAATAGCCAACGAGTTTAAGACACTTGTTTCAATTCCAGGCATGGTGTTGGCACATTCGATTCCTTATCAAATCCAAGTATTATCTTTGGACAACGTACGAAACAAAATTAAGTTAAATTGTTACAGAAATACCAAGTGTCCTTCATATTAACATGACAAGTAGTGTTTGGTTAGGACAAAGTCAGAAAAATTGTGAAATCGCCAATAATATTAAAAACACGATGTATTTGTGGTGCTAAAGATTGAATACTAACCCAAGAGTAATACAGTTAGTGAAAATCATTGCAATTTGATTAGTAATAAAATTATAATATATAAATAACAAATTACTGTGCAAATATAACTATTAGAGCAGCCCGCACATCCCGCACCGTCTGAGTATCTATGTGTTGCGATAAAAACAAAATCAGCTATTAACGTAAACAAATATGCAAATTTGATTTCGTTCATCTGTTTAGCAAACATCAGGTAAATCGACAGTATATGGCCATTCCCACGTAGTAGAGGGAATATCGGTTGGTTAGCAGCGATATGGTAATTCCGCCTCAAATATACTAGGACTACTTTGATGTGGCATGCTGTACTTGTTATTGAGTAACGGGGCAACATTTTCAAAATAATTGAAAAGAAAAGAATTTGCTTCCTGCAAACATTTTATATACTACTCAGAACCAATTCATAAACTCTTTCTGTAAACTCTCTTAATGAATCTACGTACTGAAGGAAGTAGATAAAATGAAGGACTTTCACTAGCTCTGGTGAATTTTAATGAGAAGCCACAAGTGCTTCACTATATCCATGTCTCTCTTGAGTCCATATGATTTTGATCTGATGTTAATCGCACTCTCTAAGAGGCTTTGCATTAAAAATTAAACATAATCTGTTCATAAGTCAGATTAGTAAACAAGGTAAACAGAAACGGAATTTGAAGTTGAACGACCTAGTACCGATAAGGCTGATACGTATCTTAAGATGTCGTTTGAAAAATAACCAGCTTTGTATAGCATCAATCCAATGTCTCATAGAGAATACAATTTATATAAAAACCCAATGTTGTTAAGTACAAAATAAACTATTTAAATATATTACATTTATTAACTCTTTTAACTGTATTACTCACGTGTGTTTACATGAACTGTGGTATAGATTTAGTCTACAATAAATAAAATAAAAACATTCTGTAATATTTGAAGTTTCTTTCATGCGTTTTTAAGACAAAGGATTTAACATTTTGTGAGTAAGAAACCCACAACTAATACAAGTATATGATGAAATATTGCATACATCATCAAATACTGTAAGGATATTAAAATTATCTAATTTGCATATTTCATATATTTACATAATATAAAAAATATACTACAGAGATTTGATTGTAAAATATATAGGAATGTGAATGAAAATGTCCCCTTCTGACCTAATCATTTATTAAGCCAAGTAATAATACACGTGGACTAATTGAAATTGTAAAATCCAATATAAAGTCCTCCCGAACATTCCTTTAAAACACTCGCATCAATAAAGAGGAAGTTTTTAACGAGATATCAAATCACAGGCTCCCTTTAATAAGCTTTTTGACTTTGTTTAATGCACACAATTTTCATAGAAGTCAATTCTAATTAATATTTTGCAATTACATCAATGATATTGCATCTATTATGTGCAATATCATCATATCACCACGTATACATCATAATTTTAATAACGTTGCCTGACAAATAAATTTGTTTATTTTAAATATTAATACCCCATTTACATTTATGGATTTATGTAACCGCTAAAATAAAAAAAATACCAACTTTTCTAATACAGGTGTGAAATACACTACCCTTATCTCCTCCACCACTTTCGGTGACCTTTGCTTGTAACTGGAACCTTATCTTTAATTCGACACTTAACTCATTATCTCAAGTTTTGTGAGCGTTTTTTTATTAACAAAAGTCTCAGTATTGTTGAATATAGATTTTACCCTAGAGTTCTATTCCTTTGGCTCTAATATTCAATTTTACTAGTCGTTTAAAGGGAAATCCGTAAAATATTACTGTAAATTTTGAGTAAGATGTATAGAATAATAGAAGAACCATACTTAATCGCTTGTGTCAAAAAGTCAGTACTATCAATATTTTAGTATATACTTTTTGGCTATATTTGATAGTATATATAGGCTATATTTACTATATAACTATGTTTTGGGTATATAGTATTGTGGAATACAAAGAAATAAAAACAATCGATGGATTGATATTTTCATCATGGAGGAGTCACATTGAAAACACACAGTTTTTTAAATACAAATTATTAAACAGCATAATTCATTTGGTTTCTGAAGTTAACATGTATTCTCTATATAATTGAAACCAATTGAACTAAAATAAACAGTAAAATTTTGTAATAAATAACAGGAAATCCAAGAAGGCAGGGGTTAACGAAGTATCAATCTGAGCAGTTCAAAATCAAGCAAGTAAGCTACAGAAAAAAGGAGAATTCCGGAGAAACAGAATAATGGGAAAGAAACTAACTTTACAGGAAGTTACAGAAACGTTTAGAGACCTTGAGTCCCAGGTTTCAAAACGTATAAAACTCTTCAACGCACACATCATAAACTTATCTCTGGAAAAACTAGAGTAATTTGGAGAAATCACATTACGTTATTTAGAAGGCCCACAACCGTGGAAGCTTAAGATTCTGTTAACATTTTGATGCCAGTTGTATCAGAAAATGGCGATCCTAAAATATTAGAAATAAGATAAAGAATCGTTTTAGACAACTAGGAGACGAAAACACCTTGGACTATAAATTTCTGATATTGGGATCTTAAAACTGTAATATGCTTAGCTAACCGAGAATTGATATCTACAGAACAGGTAGCTCAGTAGTTGGAAGTCCTAAATAGACGTCAGGATAAAACTTAAGAACATGCCAGAAACCTATCTATACTGAAAACTTAGTGTGTTTCCTAGCCAAAGGTACTCAGTGCAATAGATTTTAGTTAAGAATGAAAGAAAAAAATAATAGTTGTCAGGAAATCATCCATAATAACAGCAAAATGTCCACCCAATTTTTACTTGGAAACAATAATTGTAAACAATAATTTTTAACTTGTGTTGATAATCATTGTAATAAATAGTTATAGATTTAAATTATCCTGAAATGCTGATTATAAGATCTTTTTATTCGCAGTTACAGCTTAATTTAACAAGTAACACATATTGATTACCTCTTATGGACAAGAGATAAATCAGATAAAGTAGTGTGTCGACGCCATATTCAGGATCATCAATTATGGAGCGGCCGCTCTCATTAACAAGCCACGGCTAAGTTGAGGCTTGGTGCTCAGTGCGCTGAGGTTACCAGCGTCCAGGGCTTGTGATTTATGGAGTTTGTGGAGAGTGTCGAGCATTTTAATTATAACATCGGTGGTTGAACTCTTGATTTACCCCGTATATCAGCTCTTCCGGAGATAATGAAATATTAATTTATCCAGCTTATTTATGGTTGACCCAAGACATTTTTATCAGTTACATACTGTTTCTTTTTTTAAATATCTCCCTTTAGTAAAATTTTTACTTCGCTAATTCGTAATTCTACCTGTCGTAGGACTTCATAGCTTTTTAATTCTAAATTAGCAGTTAAAATCTAGTATTTACTCTTAGTAGGGACAGTAAACGGATGATTGCAGTATCTGAAGCATCGGACTGTCTATGACCTTAGTACTGTGGGTCTTGTAGTATGGTAACTCTTCAAAATATTTTATTTGACAAGATCCACACATAGCCCTCTAGTTCATAAGGATGGGTAAAATAGTTTTAATTTTCCAAGAGTATGAATGTAAAAGTCAACAACAAAAGTAAATTATCAGACCTCCACTTTTAACTCTTTCAAATACATTTTCACCTCTATTATTTACTCTTTACTTTCCTTTCATGAAAGTAATTCATAATCTCTGTATTAGTAACTGGATAGAAATCCATTCAACTACACTTTCTTTTGTAGAGATTGGCATATGGATTATTTGATGAAGACGGTAATCATCGTAACCAAATCTGGAAATGTCATTCAGCAATGTGTCTTAAACGTCGGTGTTTTCCTTTGTCTTGTTTATTCATTGAAGACTGTTATTGTATATTGTATACAACATATTATGTTATTGTATACAACATAAATATCAGTGTATGTGCAGATTACCACTGCTCCTTTCAGGAACTATATGAAACGGTATGTTGAACACGACAATATTAATCTTATTTTGCTGTTATTGCATAAAGGATACTTAAGATTGTACATATATCAGCATTACGCACACTGACCGCTATGTCGCATGAGAATGATCTGTTTTGTACCATTCCCTACACTAACGCAGGATTTAGTTGGATTCTGTACACTATATACTAGGTGGTGTAAAATAGGAATGCTTCTATTTGGGACCTGTCTCGACTTTCCTTAGATAGTCTACTTTTAATAAGTTTTTTGAGATAATAATAATAGTTAAATATGAATGTTTATGTTCACATATTGTTATATTCAGTGAAAACTGGCGAGCTTTCTTTTTTCGTTTGAAAACATTCTCTGAAGTGTAGAAATAGTTCCATGCATTTTTTTTTTTTTTTTTTTTTTTTTTTTTGGCTGGGTTTTGTAAACCAAAATTGTATATCTATGAAGCTTTCCACCATATCATTTGCACGATTTCAAAAGTAAAACAATATTTATAGTGAATTTTTAAATATTTCGTTGATTTTTCTACAAATACTAATATTCTAAATTGGAGTATTATTAAATTTGTTAAAATTCAACATTTAATGCATATTATTCAATTGGGGGAATTACCCTCTAAATTGGTTTTATATTTTAGTATATAATTGAACTTAAAGACCTGTGGAAAAATGAAGGTGTTATTAGTTATTTATATATCTACACAAGTCCTGAAAGTAATATCATGATTTTGTATTTAGTTTCATAGTTTTGATGTATATACACCTGATGTCATTCCTACCTTATAAACTTAAAATCGCGAGGTATACCAAGTCTTTGAAGGCTGTAGAATTTTGCATAATACCCAAGTGCTACGAACAAAAAATTTAACTATGGATTGTATGTAGTTATTGTAACTTTACAGTGAAGAATGAAATAAATGTACTACACACTTTGCAAAACAATGCTGAGATGGCGGTGAGAGGAAAGCAGTATTGTTACGTTCTTGTTATAAACTTCTTACTTTAAGGGAGATGGGCGATAGATTCAGGGATGATATATGGACAATCTGAATGTACCATATTCAAGAAAACTATGTATTTAATGACGTATATCTGTTTAAGATAACTGTAGAACTTCAGTGTTAAAGTAACTGTTGAACTCGCATGGGAGTCTATGAGATTCGAGGTAGACGACCGTGGGTTCCGTGCCGGAAGTGAGGAGCTAGCGGAAGTGAGGCTGAAGCGATCAATGAAGTCTCGACACAGTCTTCTAGTCCCGGCTGAGAGGTTTTATTGTCTATCACAAATAATGGCGATGTATCAGATCGAATAACAAACAAATAAATAAGGAATTGTCCTCATTACGAGTACAGGAACTTATTTCTTTATGACATGACCTTGTTATGCATTACACACTACTCGTTAAAAGACTTAGTTTTATCAGGGTGTGTCATAAAATATATTTATAAATCAATAATGTGAATTTAGTAATGTTAGATGTTTGACTTACAAAAACTCACTTTTCTTTCTAACTGTCATACAAATTAGATTTATGTAATTTGTCAATATACAACGAGTCCATATAATATCGTCTTTTATCAGACTGTAGCTATGGATATGTTGATTAAATACTTATTTAGAAAAGTTTTTTTTTCATGCTGTGTTCACTCTATTTCAAAATATTTAATGGCATGCACAGAATAGTTAATAGCCTTTGTTATATGTCTTTGATATTTATCTTGACGTTCATACCCATTCCTCCAAAGAATTTACCACCCTTAAAGTCATTAAACACAGAAAGTTAAGAAACTTCTGTAGTTTGAGTTATGTTGTAACAAATACGCGACATAAATTCTTCTTTTACTTCCTCCTGTTAATTCACTTGCAATGAAGCATTATCGTCATAAGAAGTCGTTTAATGTCGTTGGATGCGGATCATGAAATATTAAGCTTTATATTCGTACATCCAAAGTAAGGGATTAGTGGATTCTTACAGGAAAGATAAGAGACTAATATGTAGAGATTTTTTAATTGAATAATCATGTTATTCCACTACTGTTATCTAATTAAACAGAATTATCTTGAATCCTGGCAAGCTAAATCATAATATTATTGATTGCTTAATTGGCAACAATCCAACTGCCAATGGTAAATTCCAGTCAAGTTATAATACTGAATGGTTTTGGCTGTTATTAGGTAGATTTATATTGCAGTGTGTAAATGTAAACATTCTCTATACATGTATCATCACACAAACGGTCGTAATTCTTAACGCGTCTTTACTTAACATGACATAAACGTCCTACAAGCGAATGGTAAGGTTAAATTCGTTGTTGGGGCCAATATCTGACCAACGGAGCGGAGCCTCACTGTTGAAATCTTTATCTACACATCTACTATAGACACATTGTGGTTGGATAGATTTTAATCAAATCTGGAATGAACATTCTACTTGATAAATATTTACCCTTGATGAGTTTTTAGTAAGTTTTTGATGGTACGCCCTGTAGTTAATGGACTTCAACGAAAATTGAAATTAATGTTCCATAGACAAGTAATAACCATCTAGGCTTTAAAACCAAGAAGCTAGAGCCTCCAGTCCAAAACCGTTTTATGAACTAGACACCTTGCAGTTGGGTGTATTTAACCATAATTGACAAGAACGTTCTAAATAATAAATATTACCGAAAAGATTTGTTCTACGCCCTTTTCAGATAGAGGGGATGAATTTCTAGGATCATACCTATAGATGTACCATAACTCAAAAAATCTTGTGGTTGAATAGATTTTAGACCAGCTTTACATCTATTATACAAAGAAATAATAACCAAAAAAAGGAGCCAACAGCCGTTTTTGGAGCTATGGAGAGGAAGCGCCCACCAAAACCATTTTATACGCAAATACTATAGGGTCTTGCAGTACGATATATTTTAACCATATTGGACTCTAACGTTGTATATGTTAAAGTTCCACAATAATGGGTCTTCAGAGCCTTTTGAGATAAGTGAGCGGGGCATTAGGACAAAATGTACTATTAGTAAAATTAATCTGAACACTATGTAGTTTCTATTTGAACCAAAAATCTGCTAGAACCGGAGCCGAGACCTGCTAGAGACGGAGTGCTCTAGGAGCCTAAGAAGTTCCAGTATCAGGGACCACGCAGAGCCCAGAATCCCTTAGAAGATGGAATCTCACAGTGTTTTAGAGTTGATTTAAAGTGTATTCTTGTGGCTCTAGCGGAACCAGGTGGTTCAAAGACGTAAATGTCAAAGTATCTGGCTTACAAACTGCAACGGAAATCTACCTAAATCTTCTGGCCGGTGAGCCAAATGGTCTTGTTAGGATTAATATAGTCTTTCCGCCTGTGTTTGAAATGTTCTGCAACTTAACGGTTTAGAGATGAACTTGTTTTTTTCTATTTTAATACGGTCCGTTTTACTAAGAAACCCCTTTAATATACTGTAACAAAACATTTTTAACAATTTGATTAATAATTGTTATGAAATACTTACAGTTACTATGTTTATCTACAGATTAATTTATTTTATTTCACTTAATGTTGTAAGATTATAAAGCCATTGCAGCAAGAAAGAAAACATATAACGTATATACAGTATTGTAATGTCTTAATCTATGATTGATTAACCATTTAGAGATGTATGTATATTTAATTTCATCCAATGGTAAAAATGTATAGGTGAAATCTTTCTAACAATACATTGAAACTCGTGACCGATTATCATGAGCAGCTTTACAGCGTAGGGTAATTAGTCCATGTTCAACCTAAGCCACCTAAAACTATAATTTACGACCCGTGCAAAATCAATGTGTACAAAGCAGCACAAAAGCCTCGTAGCTGTTGGGCCTGGTGTGTACTATATGTCATTTCTGACACCAATTATTATTAATTGGTACTTAAAACTTCAAATCAAGCCATTCTATTTTAATTAATAATGGCTATTGATCGACCGTCTGCGCTACTTTCATAATTTATTTTCGGTGGTAATGTGTTATTAATTACCACTCATGACAGTAACATTACGATTTATTTATTAAAATTCGAACTTTAATTTTCGCAATTCTTTTCACAATTAAGGCAGTGCAATTGATTTTTAATTGTTTGTTTTTTCAAGTCATAATCCTCAATTAAACTGCCCTAAAAGCAGAAAAAGTCAAAGTTAATTTTTTATTACTCAACGAGAAGTTAGCAGCATGTAAAGAAGTAAACATGGGCAATTTTGTAACCACGCCCAAATTACAATAGTCTGATGATAAAAATGTTAATATATCACTATTTAAATAAGCTATACCTTTAGAGAGTGTTATGTTATTAATACTATACGAAATCAGGAAACCATATTTGGAAGGAAAACTTTTTTTCGTTTTGTTTACTCAAATCATAGAAAAAGAAATGTTTTTGGTATAAATAAAAATAACTCCATTCCGTCCAGTGGTCTTTTTTTTAGACACTGTAAAAATACATATCCTTAGGTTTAACTGTTTTATTTGGGCTTTATTATCATAAAATGCCTCTAAATGTTGCTTCGAATACCTACCATCTCTTGGATTAGCCAAACAATATTTTTTGTTGTTTTCCCCCCCTCAGAAAATGTATCTTAATAGAGTGTGACCAAACCGCTTACTAGTTTTAAAAGAATTATCCAGTCTAAAACCAGTTGCATTAAATTAAAAAATATATTGCTGGGAATTTTGAAGGTTCTGATTAATTATTTTTTAAATATTGTATACATTAGTAAAATAATACATACTTTTATGACCACTCGCTTCTTTACTGTCGTGATTTTTTATTATTGAAGGCTTACCTTAGCAATCTAAATATAATGTTAATTATGTATTTTCAGCGCGCTACTTCCAATTAGGACATCCTCAGACTGATTTTGTAACTGATTTTTCGTTGTAGCTGTACTATTGTCATCAATTTCATATTATTGTCACATTCGCCATACGTTTAAAACCCAATTTTATAAATGGACATTAACAATTATTTTAATACAATTCATATTTGTAAATATAAAAATACGGGCCAGCACAACTAAAAGGCAAGTGGAAGTTATTCACTTATAGCAAAGTTACCTTCACTTACAATACATAGCTGTCGCTTAAATTATATTTATAACCCCTTTCAAGATGCTGATAGACGAAATTAATTCACAGGTGTGAGGTCTTTAAAGACCTAGGAAAATAAGACCAAACAGATTGGTGGATAGTCTTTTTCAGGCGGGTCTAATATCGTTAAATAGTAATTTTAAATAATATTAAAACAATAATTTTATAACAATTCAATATTTAAATTATATCATTTACTTCTTTGGATGATGACTTACTGCCTTGATGCCAAAATCACAAGTTAAAAGTCGTTAAATATGGGTTTAGTAATCTGAATAAGCTATACGAGTACTGTTAGTTTAATAAGCGATAAATAAGGTCAGGTGATGTTAAAATATTAATTATATTAATTATCATTAATTTTACTTTTAGCTGTACTATTGACTACATGTGATTTCAGGAATGTCATAATCATAATTTAAAAATTTTAAAGTTATAAATCTTCGTCATCAACCGTTAATAAACAAAATATGTCTATGAGTAGATATATGTACGTATCTATTTAAGTACGAGTATACTTTGTGAGATTGGAGCTTCATTACCTCCCTGATATCTAAAGTAATTATCTATCAATCTGTATTGTTTTATTTATACTATGCTATAGGCGAGGGAGAGATAAGCCCTTATTTTCATTGTGTTGAGACCCCCAAACACTTTATGATTGCATAAATCTATGAAATGAAAAATGCGTTCCAAATACAGTAGTACTTTCTTAACTTACAGATCAAAGCTGTAAGAACTGTTGAACGACACAGAAGAGAGAAGTAGCGAAACATTCCACTCGGACCAATAAAGGTGAACTTTTTAACGAGTTACCCAATCACAGGACCTCGTTAACGAGTGCTTTGATGTCGTTAATAGAACCCATTTATGAAGTACGTGCTTTCAAGAAAAAAAACGTTAATTACATATTTTAGTTTAAAAAATTCACGTACAGAAAGGATAGTTGTCAAATTTCCTTGAATTTCGTTATTGTTTTTCATCAAAATGCTTACTGACTGGCTGGATAACTGTGTCTCCATCATTAAGGTATATGTTTCTGCTTGTTGATACGTTTTATTTCGTCGTCATTATTTTCACTTAGAACAGTGAACAGTGAAGGACTTACTTCTCGAAAAACATAATTTAGATTGCCTAAGTTCGCATCAATTAACAATAGCAAAATAAAAGTTCTGCTTAAGTTTGACAAAGTATGAAGAACCACATTCATCATTCATATCTGTTGAATGGGTATCGATGAACACTTGAGATTTACTATACAGTCGTATAACATTTATATTCATGTTTTCGTACTGTATCTATGTTTTCATTATAGAGGAGATTGCATTTGAAGGAACCCAGATTTATAGATTACATAAGAGCCTATGATGAATGGGTCATTTCAAAGGGATCATCCTATCCAAAATTGTGATTGGTCAAGTTTAAAACCAATGGATCTGAGTGCCTCTACAGTTAAAGCGGTACATAAGCCAGTTTTAAAATAATGCATTCTAATGGAAAATGTAAACTAGTTTTAAATTAGTTTTATATACGAGATATCAGCAGTTAACATGACCAATATTAATTCATAAACATTTGAACAAGAACATGCAGATTGTTAAAATTAAGATTTGATTTCTACTATCCAAGTAAATAAAAGAATACAGTACATTTTCAAAATGTGTTCCTTCTACAGAATAAAAATGTGCAGTCCGTGAAAAAGCGGACTCAGAGCTATATATATAAAGCCTCAGGAGTTTATTAGTCTTTTGTACAATTTGTAGTCTCAGCTCTTCTAAATCATGTTTTGTCTCATGCGATATTTTTCAAATGTTTCAAAAGAAAAAAACAGATTGTGAAAATCAGAAGATCTTAGAAGATATGTTTCACTACTGTCGTACTTCTATTCCGTCCTGCTGAAAATACATTGCGTTGGAACTCAGGCTAGTCTAGTATAGCCACAAAGTAAAAGGATGTACGTTCATATTAATGTATTAATGTAAGCCTCAAGTTCAAGTTTCCTTCAATAAAAATGATCCTATTACTTGATGTCCAAAAACGTCAGCCCACAAGTTCATTTTCCAGAATGCGTCTGAGACTTCGGCATCCTTTGGGGGTTATCATTAGCCCAGTATATAAACTGCACATTTTGATTAAAATAGGTGACGTCTGTTAAAAGTACGGGGTTTAAAATAATTATCAATTATCATCGTTCTTGCAATAACTGGATTTTGTAGTGGTTAAAACGATTATTTTTGAATTCATTGTGTGCCAAAACTTTAACATATTTATGTTCTCGAACCGTCATTCTGCGAGAAGAATGAAAAATGTCCACAAAATTCTGAAACATTTCTGAGGTGGACGTACTTTTTTACTAGTATTTTTAATTTTATTCTTCAAGACTTCGAATAATTTTCCAGTTTGCTTGTCAGACCAACACATTGAATAGGTTTTATTACCATTGCATATTTATTGGGCCTATTGGGTCTTATCTGGAAATGTATTACTAATCATGTCACACACTTATCCATATGACCTGACATCTTTGCAATAACCACACATCACTAAAAACATCTTTATCCATGTTCAGTCAATGCCATTGCAAAGTAAAGCAAGATATGTACTCCATCTATCCATTACAGTACTAACAATGACACTGTATTCTTATCGGCAAAGAGACAGGTTAAATGACCATATACGAGTACAACGAGCTCGGAAAAGCAAGTGTCTCTTTTCTTGTTAATAGAACATTTTCTACCCTGGGAAATTTATTACTTAGTATTATTTATTTATTAGTAGTGAATTTATTATTTGATAAATTAGTTATAGATCTATTTTACGCAATGTTTTCATTACCTTTTAAATAAGGTGTCACTTGATAGGGATTTCTTTTAAATCTTTAGTTTTATTTCTGAAACACTGTTTGTCAGAGAGGTCAAAATTGTCCATTCATAAAAAAATCCTCATAACATTGGGAAACTTCAGGGTGCTTGCTGACTCGCTACCGAGCGCAATGGTGTCCTAGGCATTCTTTCTAACTTTCACTAACGCTGGATTTATGCTTGGCGGATCTTTTTCAAGTGATAGGGGGAAATTCAATATTACACTTAAGCACCTATTAAAGTTGGTCAAAACAATGTAAAATTCGATAAACAGTTTGGAAATTACAATAACTTAAATGGCATGGAATTAGTGAAATCTGCTTCGTTTGGAGTTCCGAGTTAGATTTATGTCTATTTTTTGAAAGACCCACTTCTCAACAAGAATACGGAACACAAGAGGAAGAATATGTCATTTGATTGATGGTAGCATTGTTGTGACAAAAGTAAAGTGTGTAATGTAGAGAGGTGGCCGCATCAAACAACTCGTGTATGTAAATCTGTGTGTCACGATCCGAGCTTTATGTGATGGTGCTAATGGCACTAGAGCTTACTTTCAAACTGGACAAGTGTAATGCTTGTTGTCTAATGTGATAGATAGCTAGATTATTTGATCTATAGGTGATTAGCCCCCATGTTCACTAATACACTTTCTCCACAATAGTATAGGGCAAACAAGGTTGCGGCAATGTTTATACTTTGTAAGTTTTATTTTGCTTGCATAATTAAGTTTGTTGCTGAATGGATCGTCATAAAACTTTCTTTGTGCCAATGGTTGTTTTACTGTTTTTGATATTAATAAAATTTTGTTTCACTAACAACATGGAACTATGTACATTTAAAAACACATATCGACTAAATAAATTGTTTTCCGGGTGATAAATGAGTTCTCGAAAAAGGGAAAGTATACAGCAAAACGAATGAATGTGGTTTAGCAGTTGGCAGTGACTATACCAGGGAACGCAATTAAGGTTGGGGAAATTGGTCTTGTGGACCTGCATTATACCACACATTAACACCTCCATTTGTTCTTGCCTGGATATTTTCTAAAAAGATATAGATATCATTAATTTTTCCGGTAGTTGGATAGCCAAGCTGTTACTTATTTTGGCAAACTCTTAATAATGTTCTTAATAATATCCTGCTCACAAGTATTGTGTACTTAATTGTTTGAGTGTTAGAAAAGTTGATAACTAAGATACGAGTAAAAGATAATCGAGTCTTAATTCTCTTTGTTTTTTACGAAATTTCGAATATAGATTGAGGTATGTCAATGTTTATATTAATCCCTGCTAGCAATCAATAACATGTTATCGTATGATTAAATGGTAAAGAAGTAGAACCAAAGTGTATAATCACAGAAACATTGCGCACCACTTCAACATGGTCATCTTTAAGACAAAAGTAAACATTTTCGCTAACGCTCAGCTAGATCTCATGGAGTGACATTACAGATGTTTTTTATCCATCATCGAACTCAAAGTTAACTAGAAATGAAGCTCCGTGCAAATTTTCCAAAACATTTGCAAAAAGTCTACGGCCACTCTTTTCTTGAGATGTCGAGCCGACGTACGATATATTTGCAACTACTCAACCAATTAAGTAAACTTCTTTTTAAATGTATAGTGTGTACACAGAATGTGCTAAATCTGGTATTTTGAATAAATAATAAGTAAGGTAGATTACTGTAGCAGAGTAAAAGTTTAAACATTGTGGTTTTACTTTTAAACTTTATTATTCCGGGATGAGGGAGTAGAATTGAATCCTATAATGGCCCAGAATATCACGAAATTAGGTTCCAAGTGTAATTTTCTGACGTTCGAGGCGTGTAATGGCATAACGTTGTGTTGGAAATCTACTTGTTCAACAGATTAAAAGAGAATTCACAACCTTAAATTAACATCTGTTAATTATTTAAAACTTGTTCTTGAATATTTCTATAAGTTTATATAATTGCATACAAGTTGAAAACGACTTTTTGAACATTGGAGTGACTGTAAAATGTAAAATGTTAGTTTGTGCCATAACATGTTAAATATCAATACTGTGTAAGTGCAAAACTTTTAACCGATATAAAGTTGCATTTCAAACATGGATGTATTTAACCCATAAAAGCAATGATCACTGATGAAATTTAAAACCAAAATACGAGTAGCAGTAGTATCTCAATGTGATGCAAAGTACACATGGCTTTCACCTTGAGTTAACATCATTCTTTGCCCTATATGCATGGTTAAATAAATTCCATTTGGAGTGCTACTATATTCCTAATCTGCCAAGCATACACTACATTATTAAAAACACACTTTTTGCGTAAAAGTTATTTGGGAAACAATTTTAAACACTGTATAATTAAGTAAATTTTATGTGTCATTCAACACTGTAAAATAATTTAATTGTTGTAATACTAGTATTGTTATGTAAACTATTTAAGAGTATCGACAATATTTATAAAACTGTCGTATCACATCATGACAACAGGATGGAACGTGTTGAAGGTCGCTGTCGCTACAAAGTGTGATGGATGGATAACACTTCTAAAGGGTAATGTAGTCCGCGAGGCTCCGCTAGCGGATCATGGGTCAGACTATAACTTTCGTGTAGCAAAATATTATCTCCTATTTTCAAAATTGGATCAGAAACGTTCAAACTACTACGTAAAAATAAAATTCCAACAATAATTTGAAAACTTTCAAATACATTCATTTCATATTTATTATGAAGAATGTTTTTCTATGTCTAAAAATGGATCATTTTCGTTTTTCTCATTCACAGTAATTCTCATCTAGTGGCCCACTTAATGAAATAACTAAAATAAATTGTGTATAACACAGTTTGTAAAAATGTTTCATCTTGTCCAGCTCTAACAGAATAATGGGCTATCTCAAATATTGTATTTACATTTCGTGTTTAAAACAAAGCTTCGTCCATTTACGCAAAAGACGCATTTTCGCTTATAATTCTGGTGGTATATCAATCATATACAAAATCATAATATTCAAACAACACGTATATATTATAAGTGTATTATTTTGTAAGTACAAAAAGCTACCACTTCTAAAAGGGAAAAGAAAAAGTAGTTGTTTCAACGGCAGTTTTGGGTCATATTTGTTTTTTTTTTTACTGTACATAAAAAAAAATAATTTTTTGTCCTAACACTAAAAGCGGATAGATTCAAAAAGCGCCGAAACATACTTCAAGTAGTGTAATAGAAACATCGAAAGAGTATTACTTTATTTTCATTAAATAAGTTAAGGGAGGAAAGTTCGTTCTATCCGTGATACACAAAATAACACATCTTCCTTTCAAAGTGTAAAATATACAAGAGAAACTTTTCTGGATTGTAATTTCAATACGAAAAATTTATTTGAATGTTCGTGTTAGTTTATTTAAAATTAGATAACCTAGTATCTTACTAGTAGAGTACCTAGTTGCTTATTAGATCATCTAGTATTTAGATCATCTGTTTTGTGTTTGGGTTGTTTAAATCATTTATAGTAAATTAGAAATTAGCAATTAAAATAATCCATCATTGTAGGCGGAGTACATCTCACAGACGTATGTAATTAGCTTGTTTCAATTCTCTACAATGCAGTAAATTTTGTAACGCTCATTCCATACTACTGAACTCAATTTATCTCAGAAAATGGACTGAAGGATGAAAATCTCAATCTTAAAAAATAGAATACTACCATAGTAAGTGTCATTGACACAAATGACAACTCTTTGTGAACAATAAAGATTCTCAGATTTTCAAGCGCTTGAGGAGGAAGGGAACAGGTGGAAGTTAAAATATTATTTAATTTATTGATTCAATTCACTTTTTTCATTCCAAACTTTGGTAAAAATGATCAAAGATTCAAAATGTTGTCAAATATTGAAGCGAATACGCTCAAAATTTGTAATTATGTTGTTTTATTAATAGTAGTTTGTTTATTCCAAAGTAAACGGAAACGGAATCATTGTAAACAAACCAGAAATCATATTTTTATCTTTGGTCGTATATTCAAGGTGGTCATTATTTTTACACAAATTTAACATTTTCAGCAAGAACATTAAATATAACATTATATAATAATATATATTATGATACAACAGAAATACTCAAATCAATTTTATATTTATATTGGAGGAGCAAACATTCTTGATAGAGTTGAATATTTAGGACAAAATATCAACAAACTATAAATTTTCACTCATAGTTTATCCATTTTTCTGTTCATAATTAGAAGTTATAAATTAGTTTAGTTTGTTAATTAGAAATTTTGACCGTTTGCAGTTAAAATCTTGATTATGTGATTCTAATTAAGAACAAGTATGTAACAAAATTATTTGTTTCTTTAACTTTTCATTTAACACTATAACTGATATGTCCCAAAGTAACTTTTTAAGGCATACTTCTAACAATTCAATACGCCAAGTACATAAGTCCCTTTGTTCTAAAAATATTTACTGCTATTTTGTCTCTAATTTTAAATTTAACAACTAGAGAAGACTTGTTGATCATGTGATATTAATACAGCTTATATAAAAAGTTAATTTTAACGAGCATAGATACCCAGTTATAATCACGTCTTAGAGCTTACAATTCATTTAAATTGGGCGGTATGATAAAATAGCGTACATTTACATTGAGTTGTGCAGACAAACTTTAAATTAATTTAAGAAAAGTTAAACCCACAATACTCTTTATATGTTTTTCTTCAGTTTTTAAGGTCATAAGTCAGGCAGGCCGATTTATAACTGTATTCTTGTCCAGAGTTTCATGATGTCATCCAATTATACTAATTAGAAGGAAAATATTCACATAAGTTTTTATCGATAGCATATATCATTTGATAACACCGGCATTCAAATAATGTTAAACACTTGTTTAAGTAGTTCCATTATTCTTGCCAAAAATTTAATTTGTAATGTAGTAATTACAAGTCATTTTAGTTTACAAAACTCCATCTAATATTACATTCAGTTTATATTAGAATTCTGCTTGTTTACACAATACCAATGTTGAATAAAGTGATCAGAAAATATGAAGGTTTTCACAGTATCGTTTTGGTCTCGTTATGACCTTTAATTTGATATATCACTTCATAGGTTCCATTTAAGACGTTTGCGTGTATTCCACCCTCTCCTTTTGGGGAGAAAAAGAAATAATTTCAAAATAAATAAAACATGTCCTCAGTTGAATTTATTATATATCTGCAAAGGAGATTATAAAGTTCTTAACCATTCAAACGTTACATTTGAGGGTTTGGATTTTTAAGACAACTGGTATATTCAAAATGGTAAATATTCCACACCTATGCACTCATTCATGTTTCTATTTTAAATTTAAGGAATTAAAAAATCGTCAATTTATGTGTTAAGAACTCAAAAGTAGACTAAAATATCACTTTTTAAGCTGTGTAAAATAATTTGGAGAATGGATGGAAATTGGAACTATCTGATCTTGTATTTTAATTTTCCTTTTCTAATTAGGAAGAAAGTCAATATCTATTGTACCCAAGTACATTAATCACGCGATTATTACTGACTTTTTTCAAGTGCACGCGCAGCTAAATGAAGAAGGAAAGTGGCAGTAATAAGAGACAATGGGGGCGACACCTCCTGAGAACAATACATAGCTCACGTCTCCTTGGGGGAAGGGGTGTGGGGGGTGAACCAATCGTCGTTACAATGGCCGGCAATCGTACACAGAGAGGTGCTGTTAAGTTCCTCATTTTTATCATCTCTGTAAGTCTTCATCATTGTTTTACACCAGGAACAATAATTACGGTTTGTTTCTCACAACCTTGTACAAACGTTGCAATACAGTATGATCATTGTTACTTTTTAATTGTTCATTCCGTAATACCACTTTGCTTCTCCAGCATGTTTAGCTTAACTGAATATAAAAATGTGTTTTTTCGACAAATATATAGTTTATTCTATAACGGGTATCTCCTCTTCTACTGTCAACACTTTAAGCTTTAGCTTTCTAACAGAGGGGATGCCAAGTCCATATCCATGAAGCGATTACAATCTTGCGCAGTTTAGACTGTTTCACATAAAAAGATTTAGCATTATTAAAAAGTTGCCATTATCGTAGTGTCATTGTGGGTAAAGACAATCAGAACCCACAATTTCTCTGTGACATAACTAGAGCAAGTCAACAGATCTCACTAGAGATGCGTTACGTCCCAGCAGTCTTAGTTCCCAGTGTCATTGTGGGTAAGACAATCAGAACCCACAATTTCTCTGTGACGTAACTAGAGCAAGTCAACAGATCTCACTAGAGATGCGTTACGTCCCAGCAGTCTTAGTTCCCAGTGTCATTGTGGGTAAGACAATCAGAACCCACAATTTCTCTGTGACGTAACTAGAGCAAGTCAACAGATCTCACTAGAGATGCGTTACGTCCCAGCAGTCTTAGTTCCCAGTGTCATTGTGGGTAAGACAATCAGAACCCACAATTTCTCTGTGACGTAACTAGAGCAAGTCAACAGATCTCACTAGAGATGAGTTACGTCCCAGCAGTCTTAGTTCCCAGTGTCATTGTGGGTAAAGACAATCAGAACCCACAATTTCTCTGTGACGTAACTAGAGCAAGTCAACAGATCTCACTAGAGTTGCGTTACGTCCCAGCAGTCTTAGTTCCCAGGTTTCACCTTTATATAGCGCTGTGATCCGTAATCCAGTAAAATTTATGTGTTCCATTTTCTTTGTTTGTTATTATTTAAAGACTAACTATAGTTTTCGCAGTAAAGATAATTGGACCTTTCTTTTTCATTCTAAATATTCAAAGCTACAACTGATAATGAATACTTTTTCCTAGCGAACAGCAATGTGAGCTTTCTTTCATTAAAAGATAATACATTAAAGTAATAAAATAAACATTTCATGGAATCCTGGGTAAGCTTCATGACTGGATTCGAGGCTCTGAGAAAGTTCACAGGATCTTTCTCAGAAGAGTTCTGTGCCTAATCTGGTGTGCCGCAGGGATCGCACCAGGGTCCTCTAAGGTTCTGCCTGTTTATCGCCGATATTCAGTCTTCAATCGAGACCAAATTCCTCATTGTTGTACACAACATTAAGATTTTGTTACGAGTCTCCATCATTGATGACTGCAGGACTCTACAGTACAGCATGGTTGCTATTGAACATTGTATGTCGGTGCGATATAAACAGGATATCGAAGAGCAAGGAAAAGTGAACAATTATAATAGAATAAAGTCTCTTCAGGGACAAGTGCTCAATCGTTCAACTTCTTTATGTTCGTGACTAGGGTGTGTGGTTTGGACCCAGAATCTAAATGTGACTAAGATGTTAGCAGCACTTGTGATAAAGCATACAGAGTTTTGATAGTTTTAGCTCTAACAACCCTTGGACTATTAAGACGTTTTAGACCTTTGTGAGCCCTTATTTTAAATAATATTCGGTACTATGATTAAAACAAAATGCCACATTAGAACAGGAAAACTGAATTCGTCGAGCAAAAAGACGGTCCATTTGCGAGGCCATGTTCTTATTCAAGATTCTTAAGAACCAAATTGATGCAAGATGATCCTTAGTTATTTGATGTATATTTTATTCGTTTAAATTAAACAATCAAATTGTGTAGATGAACTTAATTGGATTGTTACATTTGAAGTTAATAAGATTCTCATTAATACCTTAGATATTTTGCCGTACTACTACTATCCGTTGCCATGGTCAAACAATGTCTCATGACCTTTCTGCATGTTACCATAACCTTACAAAATACAAGGCCTTCAGTACTATACAGCGGATCCAGAGATTGGGAAATGTTTTCTCTTCTGAAATTGACTGATTTACATTAGATATGCCTTTAGAAGATATATGCCTTTAAAGCTATTAGAAGCTATTCAGTGACAGGAAAATGATCGGAAAATATAGGCCATCTCTTTTTATTCACACGCTGCATGGCTTGTTACCAAACAGAATATTACGATGTTTGGTTAAGTATTTCCATTGCATTGTTTCACTTTTTACTGCTCTGTTTATAAACCTTACTAGTGTTTTGTACATTTATAATTAGTTTATGTGTTTGGATTAGATTGTGTATGCATCTTCTTGTGAATCATAATTTTTATTTTTTTACTTCTCGATTTCAATTTTATTATATTTGCACGCTGCGTATATGTATTTATTGTATATTATGATTCGTCAATCTGCGTCTTTTACTGTACGTCACACCAATTAATTGTATTTTTAATATTATTGTACGTTAGGGTCTTTAATCTTTTTCTGCTAATATTGGTATATATCACGTGTTATAATTGTATATTATTACATGTTGTTTTTATTTATCAGTATCTTTGCTCGTCATTTAATTTTAAGTGGCTCGTGTCATTTCTTTTGTTCGTTATGTTTCTAGGTTGATTTATGAAAATGGATATGTTCCACGGGATAAAGGTTCAACCTTAATTTAATTGGTGGATAGTTCACATTAAATTGCTAAAATAACATAGTTAAATTAACGTAATATTTACAGAACCTTAACCATGCATACGCTGCCAGGATCGGTTGGACTGTGAATTTGCTTTTTAACGTGTGGTTTATCCGGAAATTTGGGCAATTGATAGTGTTAAAATCTAACTTGGATAAATCCTATAAAAGATTGGAAATGAAATAACTTTTATTTAGTTCATAACATTTATAATTCTACAGTAAAATAGTGACAATTTATGCAGACTATACCAGTAAATTAAGAATAAAAATATAACTGTTTTAAATTTTTAAATCACACACTTAAACTGTTGTTAACATTCTTATTTACTCTATCTCTGATTTCATGTATCGAGTAAAATCAAAGCACCAAGAGCTAATCTTGTCGAACGAATGATCCCGGGGAGAAATTGTCAATTGGCAGTAACATCGATCAGGTTTGTCACAAGAGTATAAATCACTATCGATCACTCGGCACGACTGCGACTGTACACTACCCTGCTCTACAATGAGCTGTGCGTGACTGTACTGCGGACTCCACGTGTAGCGACTGCTACACCAATAATTTTAATTAACTAATAACATCCTTCCTACAGCATGTGGATTGCTGATATCGTATTGTATAAACATTTCTGTTTGTAGTTAACTGCTTATATTGAAGCAGTATTTTATTCGTGGTTTGACCTTCGATTTCAAACTTACAAATTTAGTAAAAGTAGAAACAGGGCTTGACATTAATGTTTTTATTTAGTCAAGGGATTACAAAGACTAAATAACTGGGTATTACTTCAGATTACAACGACTATGCATTTTTATAATAAGATTATATTACTTTACATAATATCAACGCATTAGGTTAGTTGGTTGAATTTTATAAAAGCCTATTTACTCGAGGAACTGGAAAACTTTCATGTATGTCTGTCTGCACAATATCTCGAGAACAAACTGACCTACTAACTTAAGATTTGGCAAAAAGCTTCATTTCTATATAAGGCAATATCAAGTTCAATGATAGTACAAGTTACTTTATGATATTTGGCTGAGTGTTAGGAACACTGATCATTAGGACATATTAGGACATTGATCTTATCAGTAAACGCCATATGATGACAACGAGAAAATTGCAGAATAAATTACTGTATAGACGGCCTGAGTACAATCATGTGACACTTTAATATATAACGTATGCAGCCTAATCAAATGAGCCATACGTGAGGGCAAGATAGGCCCTGAGGACTTCCAGACGCTCTGTTGGCACAAACGGGGGTGTAAAACCGCACATGTTCCGTTGGCTATATACTATGCGATCGACCCCAAACAACTATGTCTCGTTAGTCAGGGGAACAATGGAAGAGTGGGCCACGATCAAAGACAAGCTTACCAGCTTACAGAGAGTGGCTGGCTTGTTAATAACTGGAGCTTTTAGAAGCAGCTGTACAGCCGCACTTGAAATTAGTTCTTCTAGGATTTATACCACCAGACTACAGGTCATGGCTGAAGTATATAAATCTTGTGGGCAAGCTCGATTAGTATGGGCCACTGCACTATTGCCAGGCTCGTACTCAAACCGGAATTTCCGGACAATTTTACTAGGGCCCGGCTGTTCAAAGACACGAGCAGATCGTCCGCAACTAGTTTCCACAGAAGAGGAGAAAGGACGCCATCCTAGGAACAGCCCCTCGTAGTTCTTGCACTGATGCTTGCTCACTTAAGAGTGGTAGTGACCACCCTGTCTGTGATTAAGGCCCCTATCCAGTCACATATTGGACCATCAATATAACCTCTCGTTCGATGTCCAGAAAGACACAAAGCTACTTCTTTCGCTGCCAGCGCCTTCTCTGCCCTGTATACCTGTTGATGCTAGGCTTAGTTACATGAACTTCCTGGATTGTAAGCATTCTGATTTGGACATAGAGGACGCTCCAAGACAACAAACAAACCTAGCAATCGTCTTCTCCATGGTTTTGAGAAGAAATACATATCGGCCTACAGGAATTACCACGGTCCAGGCTAAAGCTCATCTGCTTCGGTATAAACACTTCTCTGGATATCCTCTCGAACAGAGCAATGTACCTGAGGGTCACAGAGGCCCTGAACAGCCTGCACAGTAGAGGAAGAATGCCCATCCCCTGCTGCAAGCAACCCGGTCTAACTCCGTCTCCTCCAGTAACTGTATGTGGACTAACTTAGGTAATATTATAGACTAAATTTTGTAATATTGTTCATTACAATTTCGAAGAAACTATGACTATTGCTTTTAAAATAATAATCTTACGTTTGATTTAACTATCTCGATCGTGTGTATTTACATCGTGAATTCAAGTATAAAAAGTCAATAATAGTGCCTGTGAACAACAAATACCTCAACAGGCGTCCGGTTTGACCCGATGAGTCATAACTTGAATGTTGATACAAAAGACGATACTAATATCTTCAATAATAATGAGAATAAAATTTAAAAACATTTCTTTTAAAGATTTTTCTCACAATCATTAATATCTAAAAATAATTTCAAACAGACAACGAATAGACCAATTATTATATGAGTTTAGCATTCACTAAATTAATTAAAAGCAGCGCTTAAAATCGTGTGTTTTAAGAGATTTTTTCCGTAATATTTTGTAGTAAAATATATTTAATCTTACTAACATTAACAAAATAATACGGTATTAATAATGGGATAACGTTGAGTCTGCAAGGAAGGGGCGATTGAAGCGGTGTAACAGAGCGCGGTGGCGGGAAATAACGGTGCCTGACCGCGCCAAATCTTTTCCTAGGCCCGCCAAAGCTTGCAAATTGTTGCACATAGTAGCTGAAATTAGCTGCTCATTGTTACTAGGAAACAAAATTAGTACATGTGTTATGTCAGTTTTTGGATGCCAGTATATATATTGTTTCGCCAAATATTTAAATTAGATTAAATTTGTTTTTATTATAATAACTCCGATTAAATAATCTTATAAACAAATAAAGGATCCTTAGTTCCCAGCGCGTCAACCTAGCCCAATTGCACAATCCAAGTTTCACTAGTAACCTGTCCACTCCGTCGAATTTATCATCTGGCTTTGAGGTTCCAAATAGGGTTCTTGTCCTAACCTCAAGCTTTACATAATCCAAAATAGCAATGTCCTCCCGTTGATTACATAGTCTACACCTAGTACCTTCATTAGTGAGTCCTAAGGTGTGCAAGTTTGTCCTGATTGACACTGTCCAGTAATAATGGAAATGACATGTATCAGAATGTCTTTGCTTCATCAGTCAGTTCGTGAACTGGATGTTCATGTCTCTAATGAACTTCTTGCCAAATGATTGTCTCTACGCTTTATCTCTCAACTCTGCCACCTATAACAGTACTTATCTCTTAACCGTGTCCTGATGGTTTGGTAGGTAGTTGACTTGCTTTTGCTAGAAGTCGATTTAGGTCCAGGAAAGTGCGTCTTTGATCCATTTCTGCGTCTTTGATCTGATCCCGGGTCCACCACAATCGTTTACGTTTTCACTATTGGCACAACAAAATGTTTACAATTCGTTCACTTTTTATTTTATTTAAGGAGTAAAGATGGGGATGATAAAATTAATAAAATTAAAACAAGATATAATTAAAGAAATTACTTTACAATAATCGCGCTTTAATACATTTTCTTTTTAAAAGTATTTAAAACTTGGTCCATAAGGAAACTAAAAGTATAAACGCTGTTATCATCTTCGGATTGTCTTCAAACGAAGTGTTTCTTCTCCAATAGTAGTGGGTGTCTTCTTCACTATATAAATTTAAACTATAATCGTTGTCATTATTTTGCAATGATAAGTTGCTTCAAACGAAAGTGTTTCTCCTCCAACAATAGTCCCATCCTGTACAATTTCAGGCGTTTCCTCTTTATCAAATCGTTATTAGTTTCATGTGTAACGTTAGAATAATTCATGGTGAATAACGGTTGATAAGATGTTTGTGGTGAATAATGTACATTGTTTTTTTTTTTTTTTTTGTCTGGTGTTTCGTGAGCTATATGTGTTCTTCCTCTGATCCAGTGTTGATACATGAGATTATGTATAAACTATAAACAACGCTTAAAATATAAAATAAGAACGAGTATATTATTGCTGACCCCCATGATGATAATAGATTGATAAAAATAGATTAGTAAGCATGATAAACCTTTCTGCAAACATAAATTAATATTTACACCTGTCACAGAGTAATGCCCTAACCATATGAAACTTTCGAGTGCTTAGTCGGTCCACTGCTATAACGTTAAGTAGCATGTTTGTTTGATCTTTGTACCGTTTGGATTCTCTAGATATCCATTTGGTATGACACAAAACAAATCTGAACAGGACTTTTTCCCCAGAAGTCCGGTTGTAATATTCTTCATATGCTTCCATCCTACAACCTGACCTACAGTTTTGTAAAAAGCTGTTGTTTTTTTGATGCGACATAGTTGAAGAAGATATGCTAATTTAAAAATTGCTAGCTACTACAACAACCGGATACAGATATTTTTAGAATATATTCAAAATCAAAGTAAGCAGAAAATAAATATATCACTCCTTAAAAATTTTCAATTAGCTTGTGAATGCGAGATGCAAAAACTTAAAGATTCTCCCGTCAATGATGACAAAGTAGCGAGGGTGACAATAATATCAACGTCCATAATCCCATATTTTAAAACTTTCGTGACGACCTCGTGGTCAGGTATGACTTATCTAAATGCTTTTTAATTAAAATCAATTAAAAGGGGGTCAAGGCTATCTATCACGTGCTTATCTTATACATGCGGAAGAAGTTTATCTCAGATAAGGATCTCCCGCAGAGATAAATATTGTGCTGACTAAGTGCTCTAGAATCTACAATTTATCACTACTTTTATATTCCTTATGTAGTTACCATGAAGAGTTCTTCTACTAGTTCTATCTGCAGGGTCTTATGATCTTATTGTTTTGTAACTAAAATTGTGTTGTTTATTTCAAATATTCAAAAACCAATATAAAAAAGAAAACGAATGACATAATGTTTTTCAGGACTTTCACAAGTTGTGAGTTCCAATTAGTGACAGACACTCGATCCATGCTTAATATCAGTGCCTAAGTACTTCAGTAGATCTAAGAGCTACTGTGGGGTGTATATTCCCTGGACACAACACACGCAGCGTGAGTATGTGTAGGCAATGCTAAGTGAGAGGGTAACACGAAGTGAACAGCAGGACAATAAACGGAGTGATAAGAACTCAGAGCCGCTATCAGTGGCCCCCGCGGCCGGTCGCGTGCTGAATAACAAGCGGCCCCAACCGTACTCACCGCCATTTACTACTTCATTACCGCTAACAGGTTTTAATTGATTTGAAAGAAAATCCCTAAATTGAAAATAAGGATTCATTCATAATGATTCACGTGGTAAGCAAATAAAAAAAAATTATATTATGCTATAATTTATTCATTTTACATAGATGTATAACAACCTTCAATAAGAGTTAAGATGTAAAAGTGTATTAAAGAAAAGTATAAAAACTGAAAAATCTAAAGAACATACTTCTGATAATGATTCAATTTATTATATAAACAGCATTAATTCTTTTAAATTCTACTTATAAATAATACATTTCTGCTTATTTAAATGAAGGTGTGTGGTCTTATAATGATATTTTGAGTGGTATATAATGGGATCTACAAAATAAGGCAGTGCCATTAATTGTAAACTGTTACTCTAACGCAGCAACAAACCGTAATCACCACTAATAAACTTATTGTAATTGAATGTTTAAAGATGTGTATACTGTAGTAGGAGTAGGCCAAATCGAGAGAGCGACGACTATGTGTCAAGAGAGTACACAACAATTGCATAGCAATAAGAAGTATCTGAAACTACTGACGTGCTTGCAATCGTCTGGGTGTTGTGAGATACGGTAACCGTGTTTATTGCAGGCTTATCTAAAGTTGATTAACTGAACAATGGTGCAATATTATGCGAGGTTTATCACTACTAGACGGTTTAAAGCAGGTTGTAACACTTGTCTGGTTTTTACAGCACATATTGATGGATCGGTACTCAGGGAAATACAATGATTAATGTTTGGCCCCGCTAAAACACGGCACAGGTGTCGACATGGTGTGATAAAACCGTATTGACGTCATCATTAATAACATTTCCCTACAATACTTTACGGCGTGGACGCATCAATAAATACGAATCACAAATACATCTCTCTCCTCGCGTACTATAAAGAGATCATATTTTGTCACAGTGGTTTAATTTATAGTTCTCCATTCATATGGTTTATATACTTACTGTATTGTTGTTTTTAGCCAGAGCTTACGTAAAGCTTGCCGCGGGCCTGTCGAGAAAGTCGGGCGACTGTTTGTTAGTCTTCCTGTTCATAATATAGTCACAGAACACTTTGATTTACCTTTAATGTAACAAGAGTGCCTTGCCTTGGTCAAGCAAATATTTACACAAGCAAAGCACCATTCGAGTTTAGTAACTTCAGAACTGAAATGTCTAAAACCATTACCAACTGCTTACAAAAGTATTAACAGATTAATAAAAGTAATTTTTAGTAACAGTACAATAATTTAAAAAAATAATTACGAGTGCATGGAAAGTAACAAAATTACACGCATTGTGGTCGATTTATACCTCAGATGCTACCATTAACACATGCAGTGGGACATCTAAATAGATGTCAAATCTTTAATAATTTACCAAACAGCATGATATTAGTTTTAATTTATGTGTTTATTTATACACAAATCATATAAGCAATAAAAGGTATGCTTTGATGTATTTTTAAAGGAAAAAGCTACACTTATTTTGTTAGAATTTACTTCAGAATCTAAAAAAGGTAGCGAGTATCGAATATATAAAGTCGTGTTTTTAAAAAGCAATTTTAACACGTGCTATGCAAAAGGAGTTTCAACAAATATTAGCCTTGTTGAGAAGAAATTTATAATTACCTTTTTAACATGCAAAATACGTTTTAGGATGCGTCTAAGACCGTTATAGAACAAAGTGAAACGCAAAACAAATGACACGTAACTTGTCTAGCCACAATGACAAAGAGAATTTGAAATATAGACAGCCAATATAAATCAAGGTGCAATTCCTACATCGATCGTTAGCCCAATGACCCAAATATCAGCATAATTGTATATAAGTAATCATTGTCCAACGATCTTAACAAAGACAAAGAGAATTTGAAATATAGACAGCCAATATAAATCAAGGTGCAATTCCTACATCGATCGTTAGCCCAATGACCCAAATATCAGCATAATTGTATATAAGTAATCATTGTCCAACGATCTTAACAAAGACAAAGAGAATTTGAAATATAGACAGCCAATATAAATCAAGGTGCAATTCCTACATCGATCGTTAGCCCAATGACCCAAATATCAGCATAATTGTGTAATCATTGTCCAACGATCTTAACAGCCAAAACTCTTTTCGTAATTTGGCCGAAAAAGAACTCAGACGAAGTCACACTAAATCACTCGTTATTACTAAGTTTATCCTTTACGATAAGGAACTCTTTATAAAATACCTTGGTACGACATCGTGAGATATATTTCAAATAAAGAGGTGGAGAAAATATTGATATGACAATAAAATATACCTAAATGTGAAATGATGCAACTCGAATTACTGGAGTGTACGTTTTCGAGACATAAAAAATTACAATATTAAACAGTTAATAAACTATAAAAAGGAAATTATTCAATAATTTAAACAACACGATTACTAAATTCTGTTAAACAGGAAAATTTAATTCAGTACTTCTAAAATAAGTCATAATTAGGAGATAAATCCGCCGTTGTGCACTCAATTATGTCCCGCCTCTCAACAGCATAAGATGCTACCATTGTACATATGAGGATACGTCATCCATTTCTTATGAATGTTTGATACACCTGTTATATTGTAATAATTAAATTAAAATGAACAATAGTAATTAAATCTCGAACTTAAGGAAATGCAACTTTGTTACTAGTGGTTTCTGCTGTTTAAAGCTGCATTACAATGTTCTTATAATAATAATAATTCATAATAATAATTATTATTATTATTATTATTATTATTGTTATTGTCGACAGCCACAATTTTAGTTCTGTTGCAGATATCCATGTAAGAATGTTATTATACTACTAGTTAGGTATACTATAAGATGTGTAGTTATGACAGTAAAATGCATTAATATCATAATCGCGAGTAATATCAACGTAGACTTTTGAATAATTATATTTCCAATGTGTTCGTAAATAACTATTATAGTTGGCAGAAGTATACTTATATGGTGACTGTTCACAATGTAAACACACCTTTCTAGGACACGGTATGAACCTAATAAAGACGTCATCTTAATACCGGTTTCACTCATAACCGTTTAGCCGTCTACTTTGTATGTGCAGTGCCGATCAACACCGTAAATGAACTACCATATGTATATACGTCACTACCACTACCATGTGCTAATAATTGCTAAGGAAAGAAAATAATACATTAGTTATTTTTTAGATTATGTTATATTTGCATGTAAGTCACATCTTCACATAAATTAAACGTAATAAAAGATGAAATTAATTGTGATTGTAAAGTCTATACAATTACTTAAAGTTAAAAATAAATGACATGGCTTAGCTACATTTTAATAAATAACTCATCTCCTAAATAGGTCAATTAAAAAGATATGGAAATTTAACAAATTTTAATGTCAAATTTTCCAGCTATATAATCAATAATGCTGTACTCAAGAGCGCCGTTTCCAATTAATACACTAATTGGAACATAACGTCACATCAGATACAATGGCTCCTCACAATTCACGGCTGGTTTGATGCTTTATTGAGTTCCCTGATGAATGCAGGCAAAATCCGGTGGTTGGACAAGAATGGATATTATTACTTCAAAGGCTGTATTCATGCTGGAATTGGATTACAGTATTGTTTCTGTGGAGAGTATTAAAATCGAAGGTTCTTTATTAACCTTTTCTTAGGTTCCAAATATAAATGTAAAACTTCGCGGATACGTCAAGTTAAGCGGAAATATGCCCTCTAGAGGAGATGCTGCTAACTCTGTTTGATCCTACCAATCTACCGTTAGCCTGTCAATGGTAAGAAAAAAAGCATTTCGACGTTAACAGGAGATATAATATTTATTCGTGGTGTTGCTATTTAACGTAAAATATATAATGCAACACATTAAACATTAATATAAAAATGCGACTGATTGAATTAAGAAAGGTTAACTAAGAATTAAAAGCTTCAATACTTTAATTTACTTTAAAATAAAAGTAGAAAACTAGTTAACATAATTTTTACAACCAAAATAGACACCGATACTTAATTTTCACGTGTTTTTGGTGGTTATAAGATCTTAGTGACGTTTTCTCGAATTTTATTCCAATAGTGCTTCGAGATATTTATATTTTCTTGAATATATAGGCCTTATAACATTTCTATGATTAAAATTGTTATAATAAATGTCGAGATGTATAAATACTTTAAAAGCTGATAAATACTTTATTTTTTGGATTCAACCGTTGCTCTGTAGATAAATATATATTTATTTACATATATATTTATATATTTATTTAACTATAAATATTCTATTTTAATACCAATATTCAAATTTGAATATTCCATTTGACATAGAAATAGACAAAAGTGTCATTCAAGTGGCGATTTGAGAATTACACAGGCAAATCCAATGACAATTCATGTTTACTTGTAAACAATAAATGAAAAGTCACGAATTACTTCACATTCTCCAGATAAGGTGGTGCTTTAGTTGGGGCTAAAATTCCATTGCTGCAAGTAAAATCTATGGCAGATGAATCGTTTTCATATTATAACAAGCGATATATTATAATAATGCATCGGGAATAATTAAATTCAGTTATACTCGTACTAATTATAAATTAGAGTGACTATTTATGTAATCCTCTATGTTTACTCTAATGTATTAAAGTTAGTTTCATTTCAGAGTGTTTTTAATATCTATGTATACATAATGCTGTAGTACCACTAAAACAGCTAAGTAGCATAATACCACTGAAAAGATATACAGCTAATCATACCAGTAAATAGAAACCATATGCTACGGAACAATCTGAGAATATTGCTGTTAAGTTTTAGATAATACAGGCAGATGTCAGGAATGCTCAATTTAGTAAATAGGAATTTGTTGTAAACTATTTTTAAGAAAAAATCTTTCTTTTACTAAGCCCTTCCCTGCAGATTCTTTGGTTGGACTATATGGTGATATCAAAGAGAGAAGGTTATAAAAAATATAAACAAAATATTGCAAGCAAAACTTACTTTCATTATAAAAATATGTGACGTAGATGAAATAAAAAGGCTAATTGTAAGTTTTCAAGTAGTAAAGTAGCAAAACTATTTTGAAAATGCTTTTTATACAACTCCTGACAGAGTAACCTTGAAGAATTTTGACGGACCTCTCACACAATGACTTAAATTTCTAACTCAACAATAGCAAAAGAATTCGATAAAAATGTATAAAGATATAAATTTCAATAAACAAATAGCCTTAATAACTACTATACCATTATTCCATAAATTACAACATACTGGTAGCCATAGTGTTATATGGAGATAGGAACATACAGGGTGTAAGTCCTATTTAGTTGTAGATATGTTTTCATGAGGCGATAGACTGAATAACTGAGATCTTTCTTTAAAATTAGTTTCTGTTTTAGTTACATATATTTTACACATCGTACAAAATTGAATTTTTGTTACTTACCTAATATTTTTGGTAGAGCCAACACTTGTAACAGGTAGAGGAGATAATTACCTGGAACAGAAATACAACACGTATTACTATGTTAAATGCACTATCGTCTCACAGTTTAGAGTCTATTTTAAAAAGAATGGCTTCATATGTTAAAAATGCAATAACGCATTTCTATGCAAATTGATTTTCCCATTTCAACTGTAAACTATTACACTGTATTCTCTTAACGAATTTCCTTATCTCATGTTTAAAGGTCAGCATGTTTCTGAAACAAACTCTCATTTAACTCAGATTTGCCTACTCCCGATCGAATAATAACTCCATTCTCAATCAATTTATTGGGTAGTTTTTCACCATAGAAGCGTGGAACACAAAGGAGCTTCATGGATGGGAAGGAATACAATGAGCGGCCATACTGGAAGGATTTGCCATTCCCATCCGCCAGTCTGTTGTTGGACGTTGTTTGTTGTTATAGTCCACTCAATGGCTGGCCACAACAAACAGCCGGCTACTATGACGTCACCAGGGATCGATCCACTATTGTTTACTACCATTAGACCTAATAGGCTTTAACCACCAGAATTCAGTTTTCTTCTCGCCATAACAGAAAACGAGAAAAACTATTCAAATTGTCCAGTATTAATAACAGCAAAGTATATATATATATATATATATATATATATATATATATATATATATATATATATATATATATATATATAGCAGTTATGCAATAAATCATTTTGTTTGACTAAGTTTCAAACTTAGCAACCCTACATTCTACCCGGATATATAAATTACCCTAAGCATACAACCCATGTGACACTAACAAGTGAGGAGGGCCATTACTAATAGCATATTAAGGCAAAAATACATATCTTAGCCGTGACAATATACAACATACAATGACCAATTGCAAGCATTCACTAAATGGCTCAGTATCCTCAGCATAAATTCTCGAGTAGTGCTACGGATAAGTTATACAGCAGCAGATAATTCTTACAGAAGAGCTATATTCACTGCAGTGTGCTCTAGTAGGTTAGAGAAAAGCAGGATTCACAGCAAAAATCATCAAGTAGTGCTACGGATAAATTATACAGCAGCACATAATTCTTGTAGAAGAGCTATATGTTCACTGCAGTATGCTCAAGAAGGTTGGAGAAAAGCAGGATTCTCAGCAGAAATTCTCGAGTAGTGCTACGGATAAGTTACACAGAATTACATAATTGTCATAGAAAGGCTTTATTCATTGCAGTAGTAGTTGAGTAATCCTACAAATAAGCTCCTCGTACATTCACTGTAGAACTATTTTACAGTTACAGAAAGATTATAATCACTGTAATAGGATTGTAAGTAAATTAATGATAAAAAGATGTACTATTAGCGCATAATTAAATAACTCGTAGTAAGTTCTTATAGTGAAGCCTCAACAATGGTACGATTTTGGTACAATTCGATCACTTACAATAGTATTTAAGGTAAATGGACTTCTGTTGGTTAGCAGTGCTTGGTTTGCCTGTGTACTTTTTACAGTGAGGAATTTTGGTATGAAAAATAGTGAATTTTGCCCTCGGGAGCGTGAAAGGGAGGTAACAGCTCACAATGTTCAATGCTAGCTGAGTCAACATTTAATTGAAAATAAGTCGTCATGATTCATCATAAACAAAATATTACTCCAGGCGTACTGTAAATAGACATCTCTTGCTGTTGTTTGCTGACAAACCAATTTTTCTTAACAATTGCGGGGTTTTCCGCTTGTTTGCTGCTTTATTGGAAAATTTATAAGAATGGGATGATTAAAAGAATATGTTTCATATTGCTCTCTTGATGTTGTATAGGTACTTGATCAATGTTTATATTTATAAGAAGATTGGCAGACATTTAACGAAGCAATAGGTACGAAAAGTGTTATGTATAACCCTCTGCATTTGTTTGTTTGTGTCCAAACGTTAACTAACTGCTTCATTGGAATTCAATCGTAAAAGGTTCATAAGATATCATATAGTGGTGAATGACTGTTGGTTCCAAATGAAGAATACTTCTTAGTGTCCATAGCAAATCTGCCGTAAAACTTCACGGTGAATGTCGATGTAATTATTGATGATTTATAGTCAGATAATAAAGCTATTCATTAAATCTTTCTCATATTAAGTATTGTACGCATAATCAATGAAAATAAAACTTATAAGTTAATTAATAAGAAAATTATAGTAAAAACAATAGTAACAAGAAACCCTAAATAAAATACGAAAATTGAACATAGGTCTCATTTCATTAATTACACGCGCAATGACCTTGAGATCAGATTAAAATATAGAAAGATAGACCAAAGGCAGGCATCCACCTATAACACCACTATTTCACATTCAATTAATTACACGCACAATTATCTTGAGATCAAATTAAAATATAGACGGATAGACCAAATGCATCCACCTACCACACCACAATGTCTCATTCAACTAATTACACGCACAATGACCTTGAGATCAAATTAAAATATAGAAGGATAGACCAAAGGCATCCACCTACCACACCACAATGTCTCATTCAATTCATTACACGCACAATGACCTTGAGATCAAATTAAAATATAGAAGGATAGACCAAAGGCAGGTATCCACCTACCACACCACAATGTCTCATTCAACTAATTACACGCACAATGACCTTGAGATCAAATTAAAATATAGAAGGATAGACCAAAGGCATCCACCTACCACACCACAATGTCTCATTCAATTCATTACACGCACAATGACCTTGAGATCAAATTAAAATATAGAAGGATAGACCAAAGGCATCCACCTACCACACCACAATGTCTCATTCAATTCATTACACGCACAATGACCTTGAGATCAAATTAAAATATAGAAGGATAGACCAAAGGCATCCACCTACCATACCACAATGTCTCATTCAATTCATTACATGCACAATGACCTTGAGATCAAATTAAAATATAGAAGGATAGACCAAAGGCATCCACCTACCACACCACAATGTCTCATTCAATTCATTACATGCACAATGACCTTGAGATCAAATTAAAATATAGAAGGATAGACCAAAGGCATCCACCTACCACACCACAATGTCTCATTCAATTCATTACATGCACAATGACCTTGAGATCAAATTAAAATATAGAAGGATAGACCAAAGGCATCCACCTACCACACCACAATGTCTCATTCAATTCATTACACGCACTATGACCTTGAGATCAAATTAAAATATAGAAGGATAAACCAAAGGCATCGCCTACTTCACCAAAACTTGTCATTCAATTCCTTACACACACGATGACCTTGATATCAAATTAAAGTATAGAAATATATACCAAAGGCATCCACCTACTACACCACTCGTTCTTTGCTATGTCTGTTACTGGATAAGACAACCGTGTGCCGAGTTTTCACAGTTTGCCGTGATGGAAGTTCCTGCTCGGTCCTCTTGTACATTCTCTGTGCAGTGAATGTTGTTTACTTTATCGCTTGGTGTTTGGTTTCAGGAATAAGTTTGCAAATACATTCTCGTTTAGTTTGACGTAGTCAGTGGAATACATTAATAATTAATGTGAGTAATTAATAATTAATTAGTAATTAATAATTAACGCTCATAATTATTATGAGCGTTTATTTTACAAATAACCTTGCGTTAAAGTATATACGTTTGACATCCAGAAGGAGTGAGTATAGGATGAATATATTTCCATTTGAAAACCACCTATCGTTAAAAATGAGCTTTTAAAGAAACATTTTCTGAACTTCTTAAAAACAAACAATACTAACAAAACATGAATTATTAACATCGTAGCTAAACATAGCAGCCTTGGTTACGTACATTTAAGTGCATATCAAAGTGATCGATAGAAGGCAAAATATTTTATGCCAGCTTATTATAAAATTAATTTAAATATACAATTTGAGCAATCGACTTTAAGCAGTTTCACATTGTAATAAATATAGCCTCGTTGGTGTAATGCTAATTTTTGCTGAACGTTTATTTGGACATTACGTCGCCGCATGAACAACATTATATGGTTCGTTGAAGCCCTTACGATGTTTTCTTTTTTACAATTAATTTATGATGCTATTATGTTTTCAATAGTTATCTATACTCAAAATCGTTTAAGTATTCCTTTATTATTGCCTGTCACTATTAAAGGCAATATTAATGCAATCACTGTACAGTAATGCCCATACATATTTTTCACCGTCTTGTAATAATTAATTAGTCGTCTTATTACTCGTATGCTTAATTGTGCCAAAATGTCTTAATTTTATTTACCTGAATAAGAAGTATACCTTAATATTATTTACCTAAATAAGAAGTAATTTACCAATCTGAATCTTCAGTAAAAAAAATACCTGTATACAGATTTTATTGATTTATATTTCATTATTCACCCACACACCGACAACACTACAGTCTCATTGTATCGTTACGTCTTACGTAATATTCGGACTGGATAAATAAAATTTGCCTTAGTGATCAATGTCCAAAAATAGTTAGTAACTCGTTTGTAACGCTTAATTAAACGGCATTTTTAGAAATTTTTAGTATTAAATGAAAAGATCCGTATACAAAATGTTTAAGAGAGTTTTTCTTTGTTCAAACTGTTTTATAACTAACAGGTACTCAGAATTACAATCCGCGCTAATCTAACTCGGCTACAAAATTCGATGTCTTAGACCTCACGGACATCACCACTCCCATTCTTGGGTGTATTCTAATAGAATACTACGCTGAGAATCTAGAACAAACTCTCTGTACTTTAATACTTTATTTTACTTCTGGAATTTTAAAATACTGCTGAAATTGACACATAAGGGTAAATGAATCGTTTTAATCCCAGAAAATGGCAATGGAGTTTGAAATTATGACACCCAAAATGGAACATTCAATGCCCATTTATAATAATAATTGTAACTTTCCAGTTATTTAAATTTGGTCATATGTTTGTATTGAGATACATTTAAAAAATCTCGTACATCTCGAGAGGGATTAAATGAATTAATAAAAGCAGAGTGTTCATGATTTATAGGTAAAGAGATAATGTATGATTACTCTCCGCCACTTGTTTTATTAACATGTATTATTAACAATGTAAAACTAATGTATATTTATAATAGCAAACTACAATATTTGTATTCTGTTCAGATTAATACACACTAACTTATACTTACTCATGAGACCAACTGTGACTATGATTAGTGATGGTAAAAATATTGATGCTATCACTGTACAGTAATTCTCATATATCTTTCTCACCATTTTGTAATAATTAATTAGTCGTCTTATTACTCGTGTACTTTATTTCTAGCTTTAAGTTAGTGGTTGTTAGTCATAAAACCTATGAAGCTGACTCTGAAACCGTGTATGTAATATTAATATATATTAATACTGCATAAATACATAACATCCGATTGAGCAAGATAGAATATGATAAGTTGAAATCAACAATTTTGTGCTGATGTAAGGTAAATCTTAGGTAATAACCTTTGTAATTTATGGAAAACCGTCACAGTTCACTCTGTATAACTATTTGTAATAAGAATATAGTACAAATCTATTAAAATTTACTGCTGGACTTGTTATTGATGCAAATACTGTACAATTCAACTCAATTATATTGATCGTGAGTAAAATAGCAGATTTGTGCATCAATAACACAGTTAACTAGGACGCTTGATGTCTGAGGTCATCCAATTAACCGAGTTGGACGCTGCTGGAGCTTTTAATGAAAGCTCATCGATGCCTCCAAGAGTCATATGAACAAAATAATCACAGAATGTATTTAGTTCAATATTATAAACTGTGATTTCTCTATTACTATTCAATCAAGAATAATGAAGTGCTTAGATTTGTTATTACATATTTTAGTAAAATTTAAATGGAATCCTCCCAAATTTGTTTGAAAAAGATTAAGTAGAATCTTTGTGGACCTAGCCAAGGTTGTTGGCTTTCATTGGACCAGAGACTGACTATTTTTCTGATTCATCATCAATTTTTTGGGCTGGGGGTAGAACAGTACAACCACCGTGTAAACGTAAATGAGACCAAGGATCGTATGTGTTATTGCCGAAACACATTTCGTAGTGGTGAAGACCCTCCGTGGATGATTTATGGCCGGTTCGAGACATCCACTGTTGAGGAATTAAAATTAACTTAATAAATTAGTTTGCGTTATTTAAAAGGCCATCATGAAATATTTTAAATGTTTTAATAAATATTTGGGGGAGTTGTAAGGGGTTTGTGTGGAATGGATATGTGGCTATTGCATGTTCTTTAATCACGTGGGGGTTAAACAGAATATGACACATTTTATTATTATTATTACTAGAATCGCAAAATATCATCTATTTCAGGTATTTTTCAATATCATAATAACGATTTTATCAAAGCTAGTGAGAGAACTCAAACTAAATTCATCCTCTAGGTACAACGTCACAGCCTCTTAATCTGGCCCTAATTAATTATTTTTCACACACTATCAGAAATGTTATCTAGTATAAATTACAATCGGCCATTTTGCCTCGGCTGACGCTCCATCCTTTCTTTCGTAAGAGAAAGCCTATTAATTAACTTATCTGCAATATTTTAGAAAGACTACTTTGAATTCGTAGAAAATCGTCAGTATGTTAAATTAAATTGTATGATTTCACGTTTTTATAATATGCTTTAAAATAGCAACCATTTTAAAAGAGAATATTTATATATTCCCTATTGAACATTGTAAAGTAAAACTTAAAGATACATTATCAAATCAAAAATGCCATAGAACTATAGATCGGTCTAATTCGAACTAGTTCTATCTAGGACTATTATTACGCCTCAGATTATCTGCATTGCATAAGTTTTCTAATATTATAAAACAAAAAAACTTCAAAATAGCGGCCGTATGAATTTTTTTAAACTTTTTATTTCAGTTATTATTGCACAATACATCTAAAATATGGAATATGCTTTAGAAATTTATAATTTAAAATACCTTTTATAATTTTACTTTTAACAATATCTCAATATTTTACGGTATCGACATTACAAAATTATTACACTGGCCATTATTGTGTAACTCGGTATTGAGTAACGAACCCGAAAATAAATTTCAATTGGCAGGTTATTTGAAATAAGTTGTGCTCCAAAGCATTTTGATGTCAAAATATATAAGATCAAGGATGGTATATATCTGATGAGCTCTGGTCGTGCTCACATTTACTTCAGCATTGGGGAGCTGATGTAAGAGAGTGTTCCCTTCAGTTGAGAGGAAGGATTAACTCGTTCAGATAACTAAGACTCTTTAAGTAGAAGATTTTACTCTCATTCTCTCTCATCGTCTGTATATGCCGACAGTTATAGACAGTTGAGATCGATTGAACATTCTGCAAATAATTCAGTACGCGATGCTTGCGACTGTCAAAAGGACACGCATAAGGTCTATTCCTCGGTATCTCAAGCATCAGTGATATGGCGTCTTCTCTTTAACATTCATCATCGGTGGTTTGTTCTTGGTAGGTTTAAAGCTTGCCTAGATTATGACATTTGCGTCACACTAGTATCCATTCTAAGTGTATCAAAAAGCGAATTAGGTAATTTTAAGAAGGCTCTAAATCATGACATTAAAGAACACTGTGGGTTAAGGCAATTCAAAGTTCGTCGGATAGTCTCATGAATGGTTTAATTACCACTCACTACTTAACGGCATTCGTGAACTCTCTACTATCTTGGTATCCAGAGTCAGTATTACATTTATTTTATTCCCGTATGAGTCATAGCGAATAAATATGGCTAGTGTAAAACCGATACCATGTATCAGAGTACTATTATACCAAGTTCTTACCGAATTTATGTTTGCTACATCTGCGCTGAATGCTGTATGTAACACGGTAGCTGCAGCTTAATCTGTGACTCAGGAAAAAAAACTTTTCTAAATTGAAGAAGTATGATATGAGTTCAATATGAGAACAGAATTGAGTATAGCTGAGACCTATTTGGTAAGTAAATCTCGAAGTGTTTACATTTAGTGAATGTGGTAAAATACAAAAGGACTAGCTTTATCTCAGAAGTAGACAAATAAACACCGCCTTCTAGTCATGCTTGAAGCTCCAAATTTCATCGCATCAGAGCGCAGAATGTTGCGTCATCTCTCGCCTTCTTATGGAAATCACGACTTCAAGGTAACCATTTGGACTTACAAGGTTGAATAAATTACCACCAGTGCTACAGGGGATGTATGCGATCTTAAGTGTTTCCATCCCTCCCACGGATAATGATCAGAGTCGGTATCGGGAGATCTATCAATTTATTGGCCATCACTTATTTCTTACTATCTCACAATTTCATTTATATAATTTTATAACTTACAACCTAATTTTATTATTAAACCCACTGCCTTCATCTTGTTATAAAGGTCTATTACTTTAAAAAATTAATGATCTTCATTTAAAGCTATAAGCTTACGGTGATTTTTTTGAAGGTAAAGGATGTAAATCTCCTAAATTTTGTGGTGTCATTGTGTAAATGTATTTCATATCATTCTTAGATTCGAAGTCAACCAAAGTCCTCGTGATGGGTGTAATCAATAAATTTTGAATCCATAATTTCAAGTACACCAGTTTTTCTGACAGTGTATATGATCCTTGACGTACAAACTACTCATTCCAGGAGGTAACCGTGGCCATACCAAGTTGATTCTAGTCTTATCTAAAGTTAAACAGCTAAAGAATGATGCAAGAACACATACAAGGTTTATCACTACTGGACGGTTAAGAGCAGGTTGTAACACTTGTCTGGGTTTTTACAGCACATATTGATGGATCGGTACTCAGGGAAATACAATGATTAATGTTTGGCCCCGCTAAAACACGGCACAGGTGTCGACATGGTGTGATAAAACCGTATTGACGTCATCATTAATAACATTTCCCTACAATACTTTACGGCGTGGAACCATCAATAAATACGAATCACAAATACATCTCTCTCCTCGCGTACTATAAAGAGATCATATTTTGTCACAGTGGTTTAATTCATACAAGCTCTTGCACGTTGACTTTCGTTTTTTTTACGAACACGTACTGATTATTTTCGGATTGAGTGTGTGTAAAGCTTTCATAAGGATAAGAGGTAAGTTTGGCAGCTACGTGTTAATCCTCATGTCCTTATAATGGTCGTGTTATTTTTGGTACCCTTAATATCACGCGAACGTCTTGTTTTCAAGAAGCGAGATATCAATCGCTAAGAAACAAGATGATCATTTATTAAGATTACTTTATATCTAATAATAACTCAAAACAGTTATTATTTTTGTTGTCAAAAGACAAAAAATTAAAAATAATTGCAAATAAACACTAGGTACTATTATATAAATAAATTGTCACTTGTACATACATGCATTCACTATTATTTCTCTGTCACCATTTTATTACCTCCGTCACTCTTATCATGTTACACAGCTAGAGGATCAACTAGAGGATTTGGTCAAATTAATTTTGTATTTTATCCCAGTGGGTTATCATAAACCCGTCAAGCTAGTAAAACCATTGACTCCAAAAAGTGCCTCAATCGTTCTGTTTTCTTTAAAATGGGTTAAGCCGTCTAAAATTGTGCATGTGCAATTACGAGGTATTATACGGTATTGGTATACGAGGTATAATCTCGTAAAAGGTATTACAATCAATAGACATTTCTTTTGATACAAATCATGTAATGACGTAAATATTATATATATAAACATATTTATTAGTATAATGAATAGTCAAATAAAACTCTTTTTAAAACAGTTGTATTGCCTTACACGTTTTCGGCAATAAAACGTGTATATATATAGAGAGAGAGAGAGAGAAATTATTTTTTTAGTTTTAACTTTTACATAAATATTTTTATAAAATACCTGCTATTTGCAATACGTCTTTTTCTAATTCTTATAAGTGTTGAGTATTAAGTTATATTCAATTAATAACATAGTTATTGTCCAACCCTTAAGAAAATGTTATTTTATGGATTTCAAATACTCTTAAATCCTTAACACTGTTTAATCACCTTCGTGTAACTTTTCTACATTCATAGTTAATAATAAAGCGAGTGTAGAGGGAAGATTTATTTAATTTTTTTTATTTCAACGGAACATTACCTAAGTGACGCTGTGTGCAGCTGAGAGTTCGCATAATCATGTTTAAGTAGGCGTAAGTGTTATACAATACAAGTAGTTATGTAATACAAAGAGCTAAAATTCCAGTTCTTCAATATTATAAAAAAAATGTATATTATATACTTACATAACAACGAGAAATATCACTCTAAGCCATATATCAAGAAATAAAAATATAGAACATGTTGTAATGTCAACAAACCGCTATTACACAGTAACTTTATTCAAGACTCAAGCATAGAATACTTTACAAGCCTTTAATTATTATTCAAGATTTAGCATTAAATATTAAAAATATTGACAAGAAATTATTGAAATTCTTTAATACAGCTCTTAAAAATATACAAAAAATTTCAAAAAACAATCACTGACCACGACCCAAAGGGACAAGTCATTAGTGGAGGTTATCTAATTTTTTTTATTGCTTACAGTATTTACAGTACGCTAGTGTGCAGTACTAGAGCTATCATATATTTTCCTTAAACCACTTTTATACAATACACAACCTAAAATTCATTCAAAATATTATAAAGATGGATTACTTTATATTTTTTACATAAATACATATCACTCTAAGCCATATATCAAGAAATAAAAATATAGAACATGTTGTAATGTCAACAAACCGCTATTACACAGTAACTTTATTCAAGACTCAAGCATAGAATACTTTACGAGCCTTTAATTTTTGTGCACGTTGTCTTGTGCAATTTACATTTCATGATGTTTCATTAAATTCTTTAATACAACTCTTAACAATATACAAAAAATTGCAAAAAACAATCACTGACCACGACCCAAAGGGACAAGTCATTAGTGGAGGTTATCTCGTATTTTTTCAGTATTGCTTACTATATTTACAGTAGTCTAGTACAGCAGTACTAGAGCTATCATATATTTTCCTTAAACCAATTTCAATACACAACCTTTATTCATTCAAAATATTATAAAGATGGATTACTTTATATTTTTTATAAATACATACCACAACATAAACATAAAAAGAAATTTACCAACTGACGTAGTTAACCGCATTACTAACTAGTCTTATAGATCTCAATTATTTTTGTGCACGTTGTCTTGTGCAATTTACATTTCATGATGTTTCATTAAATATCATGTGATTTAGTTGTAGAGAATTTAACTTGCACAACAATCGAAGAGCTATAACTTATATTTGAATCAGTAATTTAAAACGTATTAAATTAGGAATCACTTAATTTGGTCCAGATTAGAACATGTCCCCAATTAGTCATAGTATTGTTTGTAGTACTGAACATAGAAGATGAATGGCCAGTGAATCATATTCATGTTTCATGACAAGCAAAATATATCAAAGCATAGAGAGTAATTGAATGCAATTATAACTGTTTTCAATTAGAATAGTTGGCAATGTCGCCCTCTTTGATTATCCCGCTAAATTAAAAACTGTTTCGTTTCAGAGTGTTTTTCAGTAATTCGAAGACTTAATTGTGCATAATGTAACTACGACAAGAAAATGTTGTACTACAGTATTACTGAATCAAATATGTTACAGATGAAAGTATTAAGACAAATAGATACCATGCGTAATGTAATACTCAGAGTATACGGCGTATATAACTCAGGACAGTTTATGTAACACGAAATACTGTCCAATTTAATATTTCCATCTCTATATCACATTTACTATAGTGCATAAATATAATTCAATTAGTGGATAAATCTTATTCAACAGCCAGTAAAATTGTCTTTATAAATAGGAATTTACCACAAAAATATTTTTTTTTACCGTTCATCTGTGTATTCCTCAAAATCATAATAGTTACGAAATGTTTTATGAACATACTAAGGTTATAGTGCTTTATATTAAGATTGACAGTTTAATTCTTCGTTTAATTATCTTATTAAATACTCTGTGAAATAATAGCTGAAATATTGTATAAATACATGTTAATAGTAGAAAAGAGTTATAGTAATACAAGCCAAAATTACAACTTTCATATAAAAAAAATCATAATTATTCAATCGCAAGATGTAGTAAACCCTATTTTTTATGGTGTTTATAACTTTTTGTGGGTAACATAAGAATATAAATTAGATAGTATAAAAAGAAATCTATGTATGTTGCCAACTATCTATTCGAATTATGAAACCTTTCCAAGAGATCAAGTTACTGAGTAATATTAAAGTGTTTTTGTAGACATTTCAGACAATTTAAATCAAAAACGTCTTCCTGTAAAATAACTCAATCGTCTTGTCTTAACAATATATGTATTACTGCAATAACATGCTAATTATATAAACCACTTGTAGATACCGTTCTACACGGAGAGAAGAGCAGTGAATACACGAATGTACGTTCTAGTTGGTTGTAAACATGTTGTCATAGAACATTATAATTTGAATGATGCAACTATTTCTTGCAATTCTAGTCTGTTTTAATTTCACATCCTTTACTCTTTGTATGAAATTTGGTACAAGTTCCACACCCGACATTACCTGACTGTAACGGTTACTATTTGTTAATTTACTCGCTTTTACACAAAGAAATTAACATTTTTAACAGATCGAGGTGACAATTACGAGAAACAAAACTATAATCCTCTTTTATTTTAATTTAACTAACAATGGATATTAGAACTGTTTCATAGTTTTTTTAATATATGTCCGTATTTTACTAAAAATATTAGTAATCCATTTATATCAATAAAATGAGTAGATACACTGGTTTTTAGACGTCTTTTTAAACTAAATTCAATTGCTTCTTATTATTTCTTAATACATTTCCCTACTTCACGTGTAATGCTCATCACAATATTCTGAACAGAACTCTCACTGTGTTCAGATTTATTGCCTACTTCAAATCCAAGGATAACGTCATTTCAAACTGAATTTAAAGCAGATAAAGTTAAACTCTGCACGTCAGTTTTTCTCCATAGAAGCGTGGAACACAAATGAGACTCATGGATATGAAGGAATACAGTGAGCGACCATACTGGAAGGATTTGCCATTCCCATCCGCTAGTCTGTTGTTGTTGGATGTTGTTTGTTGTTATAGTCCACTCAATGGCTGGCCACAACTACTATGACGTCACTAGAGATCGATCATTATTATTTACTATCATTAGAACCAATAGGCTTTAACCACCAGAACTTTACTTCTCTTTTACTGCACAATAGATAATGAGAAACTCGTTCAAAACATCCGTTATTATTAAGATGAACCACATTAAGCAGATTTTAAGGATAACTGCCGCCGTCGTGCTTTGACTAATATTCTAATCTGGAACTATACATAATCTCAGATGTATAAATTAAACAAAGTAAAAGAATTTAAATCGTGTAAAATAGCTAACTTGCAACATTTTCTAGCACTAAAGAGTCGAGGATCAATACTAGTTGCATATCAAACCAAAAACGCTGATACCTTAAATTTCTTCATTCACAACCATCAAATTTAAAAATCAATCACAATGTACACTGACCAATTAAAAACAACCGAGCATGACTGAATAGAAAATTATAGTTTTCTAAAAATCAATAAAGAAATTTATATTGTAAATTTCTATATTATTCCTTTGAGTATATGAAAACTGTCCGCAACTTGTAATTTCTGAATCCAGTTTATTTACTAAAAGAGCACACAATTAGATTCTTACTAAATGGCTCAAAATAGATAAGACAGTATGTATGTGTTACTTGAAAAATATTTTCTATGGTTCAAATTGTGTGTAATTTAGTTTTTTTTTTTTTTTTTTTTTTTTTTTTTTTTTTTTTTTTTTTTTTTTTTTTTTTTTTTTTTTTTTTTTTTTTTGAACTGTAGAAATATGCCTTGAAAAGGTAAAGGTGGGCTATGGGCTATATTTACTGCAATAGTAAGTAATTAGTTACAGAAAGTCTACATCCACTCCGATATTATTCGATTAGGTTGAATACAATCTGAATATAGACTACAGTATTAATCCTCGATTAGTGCTAAGGTAAGGTTGTACTAATTTCAGAACTACTCTTAGTTATTAGGATGTATTCATACTCGTATATTTATTGCAGTATTACTATAGTATTATCACAGAAAAATAATATTCCCTGCAGTATTACTAAATGTGTATTAAAGGGGGAAATTGATGTATTTACTCCTTATTTTGTTATAGATCTGTTCATTTATTTTGTGAAGTTTGGATTTTTAACAAAAAGCTGCATATCGTGTAATTCCTTCTACACAAAATTATCTCGAAATATATCATGGTACTATTTTCTGAAGTAGTGAATAACAGATCAAAAGGTTCTTTCCTTCAATTAAATTAAATAAATTGAATGAGATCTGTATAAATAAAGAACGCTTTGTACGTTGATTCATCCACCCATCAAAGCGTACAATGGTGCAGTATAATCAGTATTCTGTTCACTGCAGCTGAACCACTTATTACAATATTTTAGGTAAAGTTGGCTTGTGTTAGTTCAATATTACGTACTCGGTATAAACTGTAAAAAAAAGTAAAAAAGTAAAGAATGTCTTATTTTACCAGGCGAAGTTAGGGCTAAGAAGCCCTCTCTAACACTTAACCTGGGGACCAACGGCTTAAAGGTGACTTCCGAACCACCACCAATGACCGGGCAGGCGGGCCGCTTGCAAGGACAGGATCGCTCAGCGGTCATCTGTCCAAGCAGCAGCCACGCTCGGCGTTGCTTGATCTGGTTATCTTGCGATAACCGCCGTACCCACTACACTGCGCCATTGTAAACTGTGTACAGTACTACGGTGAGCAGTTTGGCAGGTAATAACAATATTGTAATAAGTCAATTTGGTAAGATCTTCTAACTGAATGATATAGTTTTTATAATACTATGGCATTCAGTAACTCCTAGTAAGTTTGAGGAAACTCATAGTTCATTTTTACTGTCATAATGTTCAACGCAAGCCGAGTCAACATTTAATTGAAAATGAAAAGTCGTCATGAACCGTCATGAACAAAAGATTACTCCAGGCGTACTGTAAATAGACATCTCTCGCTGTTGTTTGCTGACAAAACCAATGTTTCCTAACAATTGCGGGGTTTTCTGCTTGTTTAATGCTTTATTGAAATATTTTATAAAATAAAGAAATTAGAACAATGTTTTTATGGTTCTCTCTTGGTAATTATGTAATTTATAATGGTAATATATGTAAGATTATTGACTGAGTATAAGCGAAGTCTTTGCCACATATGGCATGGAAACATTGATCTCTGTTTGCTTGTTTCTTTGTCTACGTGAAGACACGACAAATTCTGAATGCGTTGAGCATTTGTTATACATAAAGGTATAACATCACATAGGAAGATACCATGCATTTTGGTAGCCACATGTGGACTTTAAGCGAGGACAAGATTTTAGTGCTAGTCAGTGATCCTTCAAAAAGATATGGGAATGCTGCAAATAACGAAATTTAAAAATTACAATTGTTTGTATTTTATTTGTTTTGTAAAAGGAAATTACACTATCAGTCCACCGTATATTTTATAGCAAGTATTGCATTTAGAAGTAACCGAGGTAAAAATGTTTCAGTACACAACATTCTTCTTTCTTTCACTGATCTATTTTTTTTACGAAGTTCATCGTGTCATCAAAGGGAGCACGCTCCAGTTAAGTATTAAATAATAAATAATGTTTTCTTTATCACTTAAAACAAGAAACTGAGGAAACTCCTCCTCCTCCTCCTTCCAAATTTGTCCTTCCAGTGAGATGAGATTTTCAGGATGGGCGAAGTTGGTGGTTGGGGCCTTCTATCGAGATCCTTTTAGGGGGGATAGCGAGCTCTACATCTCAGTCATGTCACCTTAAATGAAAGGGATGCTACCTCTGTCACAGCCTCCTCCAGTCAAATTGGGTAGAGAGGTACTCTCATGTTTAGACAAGCACCAGCCTTTAACACTAAGGGATGCACCCTCTCCGTCAGTCATCCTCCGAAGTAGATTACACCTATCTATCTACCCTCTTACACCAATATATTGACATTTGCCGCTGCTGAACATATTTGGGGTTATCCATATGAAAGTGTGACATCTGTTTTTGCTGTACCCACTTTAGGTTCAACTTGAAGGTATAAAACAGCCAGAAACCAGACGTGAACCCTTCTGGAAGAGCAGACAATGTTAATCACTATATTTCCACTATTTTGGGAGAAATAGCTTCTATGGCATGGATATGATTACTGGTTAACCCGGAGAGTATAGTCTACCCAACTATTAATACGCGTGCGTAGTTTTAGTGAAACTGACGTTAAGAAGCTTGCAACAACTGATGTCACACTCTGCAAACCTCCTTAAGGCTCCAGGCTCCAAATTCTGTGTTAGTTTGCTGTGGCAAATCCGTGCAACAAGAGTAACCAGACCGAATTGTCTTAAAGTATGTAAGGAATTCGTTCAAAATTAGGAGCTTTACATTAAGGTGTATTGTCTATGTTTTTTATTCCAATCACTGGTGAGGCAGCTAGTGACATGACTTGTAAATTAATTCCACTGAGGTGCTTAATACTCTCTCTCCTCTGGTCCAAATGTTCCATGTATTGTTACTTTTGACCAGCTCTCATTTTTTTTAAGTCTCTCAATCATTAATGGACAAGGATATCTTCAAGATATTGTATAATTTGTTAGAAACATTACCTATTCTAATGAATCTTTAAAGATAGTAGAATCATTTGGGTTTCTTCATGATATCGTTTCTGATAAAATACAAATAGAAACTATTGAATTGGACTTTGTACGTTGAAAATAATGATGACTTTTGACACTATAGGGAAATCTTGAACTTGTCACTAGTTATAACTTTGTTCATACACTCCAGAATTATTTTCTTCACAAAGCAAATTGAAGGAAGCCGAAAACATCAGGTAGCTCAACCTAACAATGACTTCAAACTGCACTGTCGCAGTTACACCTGAAGAAAATCTATTATTAATTCTTTGCACGATGTACATCGATACGACATCCAGATATCTCGATAGAAAAATTAAAAGCATTCCTCAAACTAATGAATGGGATTGTAACCAACAGTGAGATATTGAAGACTAACAGAAACAATTTTCATGTTCTATGATTTCAAGTCACTGGGGTTTGTAAAACTCGCCACATCATCGAGGTTTAGCTAGGAAAGCGTCAGCAAAGCCGATTATCATACCAAAACGTTTGTCTTCGACTTATTTTTCCACAAAGTACCATAGCTTTCGAGCAAATACGAGTCTGGAAAGGAAAATAAGAATAAAATGAGGCTGGCAAAGGGGTTTAAATCTAAAATTAATTCATGTTATCGATACTTTGTGACTCCAGCTCCAGATTTCCAAGAAAAGCGAATTGTGCTATCGTACGATGTGGGTTTAAAAGTAATGGATTGTACTGCTCATTAGCTTGTAGAATAGTATCCAATAAATGGTTGCTAGAAAAATCAAACTAATTCTGATTGTGATTACCATAAAAGTGATTGAGAATTCTAAGATTCTAAGATTGGTAAAATAATATTTGTAAAAAAGTTATGTACAATATATAGTCTACAAAAACATAGTAAAGTACCTTAATTTTAACTTTAAGTCGAAATAAACAGTATATTTTCATACAAACTATTTCGTTGACTTACGTGCATCTCAAATTGGAAGTGTTCATTTATCCATTTTAAAATGTCTTTTTTAAATTCTCACCGGACTTTTCTGATTTTTTATACATTATTCAGCAATATTTTTTTAAATAAAAACTCTTTCTTCCAATTTAAGCTTGTATTCCAATGTCTCCTACGTTTAACAATAACTCGCTTGAACTATAATGTAACTTCCTGCTTAGTAGCATCTACAAAACCAGATACCAGTTCTCAAAAGTCTTATGTATACTTACTTATATGTAGATGTATAACAAGACAAAATTACCCATAATCTTGCTTTTTTTAATCAGCTATAGTTATTAAGGAATATTTCATAATCACTGAAAAAAATCATAATCATACTTTGTTTGAAATCTATTTTACAAGACAGTATTAGCAAGGATTAGGATATTTCACATTATTATGTTACAGGAATAGAACAATACGGTTCAAGAATTGTAAAGATTCTCTGTGCCACCTAAGTACAACTTAAGGAAGACACTGTACCAATTTGTAATAAACTTACTTAAAATATACAAGTGGAGGAAACGACCCTTAGCTGTGCCTACATTGTGATCCAAGTCTCCTCCCACTCATTGTTGTAATGCTAATTTCACTGAAAGTCCATTTGGATATTACGTCACTGAACCAACAATATTATCTGGTTCTCTATAACCTGTATTATATTACCACGTTTAACAAATTACAGTGCTATGTTTTGGTCAGTAAATCTAAAGTCTGCAACTATATATAATTTTGTAACTGGCAGTAGTTTCCCGTATAATAAAATAATAGTTTGACCATAATACGATGTTGCTACACTTTCGGGATGATTTTATGTGTTTATGTTCTGTACTAGGTTTTAATAACAATAATTTAATATTTATAGACACATTGGTAATGAGAGGAACATTAAACAAGTCATCATGATTATTTTTCAGCATCTCCCATTTTGAAAACTTTGTTAAAACACATTATTCTGAGGGACTATATTAATAAATCTTCGATTAAGAGTTTTACACTAGCTAATAATATAGAACTAGTAATATAGAACTAACAATTTAGAGTAATACAATTAGCTGTCATCTTAAAATCTCTTATTGATTAAGGCCGACTAAATAAATTCCTCTAAGCGATGACTGCATATTGTCTCTGGATTATATATAGTCTGAATTTATTAAATATTACGGGAGTGATACGTGTTCACATTTATTTCCGCAATGCTGTTGTGTATGATTCAAAACTATATAGACCACTAGCCTGAAATCTTAAGACATATCAAAACACGTGAGAACAACAGTATAGACTGAGAATTCTAAAACGATTATTTAATTTGTTCTACAGTGGATTTACTGAGACAAAATAATTCCTTTTCCAAACCATTATTCGCTGTGACTATTTTGTTCTATCAATTTAAACATAGATAGGCCTATTCTCATTTCTCTCCCTATTTGAAATCCCTCCAGGCTACGCCCTACTGGTCTCTTAAATTGCGAAAATTACATATCGGTACCTAAAGTTGCATTACAGCAAATAAATCTTATTTATTGAAAGAGCCGGTTAAATACAATCAACTGCTTTTTGTAAATATTTACGACAGCACAACCTTATATTGAATTATTTAACCATTATTTTCAATGTGTAAGCTTGATAGCACAAACAGTTATTATTTCAACTTTTTTCTGTAACCGCTGTTGAGTACAAGATAGTAAAATTAAATGTTATGATAAAAATATACTTTCAACTATATTTTTAGTAAATATTAATTACGTATGCAGTGTTTGCTCAGGACTGTAATACAGATTGATATCAAAGAACAAGTTACTATCTGACTTTTACTACTTAAATACTGTTAAAGACGTAGGATTTTCAGACCTGTGTATGTAACCATTTGTTGACAAAAAATTACAACGGCTATAAATATACATCGTGGCAACAAAGCAAACTCATATTTCGTATCGGAAATACAATTCACTCGAACCAGAAGTGGTCATATACGTGGAAAGTCACTATTTTAAAAAAATTGCGTGCGAAGCGGCGGGTAACTACTAGCATTCTTTAAAAGAATATACTAAATAAACAAAATAGTAGTAGTAACCATCCACAGATGTTCAATCATTCTAAGATTATTTCGTACATCTGGTTGAGTTATTCATTTAAATAAGCGCATTTTGCCGAGGCTAACAAACAGCCCCTTCTAGAAAGCCAATTAAAACTTAGTTGCAAAAAGTAGTGCAGTTATTGATTTAGAAGTGACAGACTGACGTAGGTTCGTGATTAATTGGCCCAGCGATAGCTCTGATTTACAGACATCAGTTACTCAAAACGAGGTTTGAAATTAATGCCAGTAAGTCAGTGTTTTCAAATTACTTATTACAACATGAAAGGTATAAAACTTATACAAAATCTGTTTTAATTTCTACACTTTTTAAATTCAGACCCTACAGTACCAAACTTAAATTAATCCACACTAAACACCCATTTTCTAAATCTAGTGACCTTGTTACTGTTTTAGTAACACACAAGGAGCGATAATTATAAGGATGAAGTTTTAATAAAGTTATGTATTTAAAGATAATAACTTTAGGGGATTGTTTTTTAATCACTAATTATATTTCATTTCATGAAAACAGAGCAGAGCGTTAATTGTCGTAGTTTATCCGTTTAGTAAAATTGATAATTATATAGTAAATATTTATATTTGCTGAGCTTTAGCGTAGCTTATTACTGTTGGGGCTGGAAAATTTTCATTTCTATATCTCTGTCTTTCTGTCAGTCAGTCTGTCTGTCTGTCTGTCCTCACGATATATCGAAAACTGACCTATAGACTTTAAATTTTGGATGAAGCTTCATTTATATATTAGCAACACTGAGTTCGATGACGGTGCGTGCCACTATGGAATTTGGCTGGGCGTTGGTAATTTTTTTTTTTTACATTGGTTTTATTGGTAACTATGATGGCAACAACAAAATAGCAGTATATACAAATTTTAAACAAACTGAATACTGACATATGACATATTAACACATGGAAATTAGCCATACAATAATAATATAAAAGATTGAAATTAAATGTTGCTTAAAGTTAGTGATTCGATTTGATTTCAGCACACTATTCCGATTAGTGCGCTACCTACACCACCGGAGCTTCTATTATTTAATCAATGCTATGAAACCTAATTCAATGAACACTCCATGGGATTTGGCTGTATTGTCGAACATTTACATTGGTCTTATGTTGGCAATGGGGAAATAACATAATTAATCTATTTGTAAACGAACTGAATCTCATCGTATGATGTGTTGACGGGTCACAAAAGTGTAGTGCAACTATCCGTAAGGGATCTCAAGAAAATTTCATTAGCTGATCTCAAATTATGAATGACCTCTCTTTTCGACATAGATAAGATCAAGTTCTAGGACGGTTCATGTCCATCTGCGGGATTTCTCTGAGCGTTCGCTGAGGAGGCTGGCACAATTTCTCTTTGTCTGCCGGAACATGTGTGATCTTTATAATTGTCTGTCTGTGTGTCTGTCTGCAGAACATCTCGAGAATGAAATCAGCTATAGACTCTAAATATTACGTGCTATCTCAGCGATGCCTGTTACGTGAAATGTGATGTACTCCTACCTTGTAACAGTTTAACATGAGTCTAAATCTATTCAAAATCAGCCAGACCATAATTGTGTACTAATTTATGTTGTAATTTATTAAATTATATTATTTTTACTTCATTATACGTATTGTATTATTGAGTACCGCACAATCAACAACTGATCCTCTTCCCAATAATTGTAGAATCTAACGTCTACATGCATGAGTTCAACCACAATTATTTTTTAACACAATTCATACTACACGTGAAAGAATACATGATGAAGAGACATCATAATTATGAAAGCATCTCATAATATCGTTGTACACAAATGGGGTCACATATTATTGATTCAACCTTAGGTAGTGTCATAATTAAAATTGAACTGTGCAGCACGTACCAATCCTCTCAATGTTGGTTTGGCTTTGATTAAAATCCTGGGATTTGACAATACTGATTGGTTTGCTATTGCTGAGACTGCAAAAATAATTCTGCAAAATACTTACTTTCTTAAAACACAGCATACTTCAAATATTTTGTTGGTAGTATTTGTGAAAACTAGCAATGTTATCATACAATCATAATTAATTATAATCACACTTTATTAATTTTGTGTACATTCGCATTGTCACTAAAAAGTATTGTAACTTTGTACAGTAATTTCTTTCATGAGATTCCAAATTTTGACCAAAATTAAAAAGAGTTCAAATGACAGCAATGATGGTGATAATGACGTAACCAGTAAAGTATAAATATCAATTACTTGTGACAGTGAGGTAATTTCTATTTCAGGTATCCGTTTTGATAATATTAGATATAACCAAATAGACAACATTTTTATTAAATAATAGGCATTCATTTAACATGATCCACTAATTATGATTTCACAAGAGGGTTACAAATGTTTTATCTCGTCTACTTTCAATCTGATGATGATCATGATTTTAAATACTTACCAAGTTTTCTTTTTAACGATAAAGGTTTTTCCTTCCTCAAAACTGTTCCAGTGTTGGTCTTAATAAAGATATAAGTGAAACATGGACATTTATTAACCGTCATATCACAATTTTAAAAATTACTGACATTTTGAAGCCAATTAAATCAAATTCTTAATTTTAATGCTGAATTGGGTCTTACTGAGAGTATTTTAAATCTAATTTATTTCCTAAACAAGCCAAATCCACTATGGCGAGGAATTTTCCAATATATAAACCGTTTATTACCGACACTAAAGTTCCTTCTTAAAATCGTGTCATTGTCCGTCAAGTCCGAGCCATAACTTTCGATAGAAAGATTCTTGAATCTGGGTAACTACGTAGCCACTCAACTTGGAAGCTAATTTTTCATCGGGATATGAGTATTATGTAATAAGTACATAAGAACTCATACTCAAACGCACAATTGAAGCACGACAGTAATGAATGTTAATTAAACATTAAAACCAACAAGCTTATGCTTATTTCGTACTTCTATTACCTCTTAAAGTTATGGACAGTAATGTAAGATTATCTACATATTTTTAGTATTTGTATTTTCGGTTGTACATGATTATAACTATGAGAATTTGTTTCAGGAAAGCATAACACTTGACATACAAATTATACTTTATTACAATATATTGTTTTTAATGCAAATACTGTACAATTTAATTCAATTATAGTGATCGTGAGTAAAATAGCAGATTTATGCATCAATAACACAGTTAACTAGGACGCTTGATGTCTGAGGTCATCCAATTAACCGAGTTGGACGTTGCTGAAGGAAGGGTCAACAACATTAAACCCCTTGCTGGCCTAACCCCAATGACGTAACGGCAATCAACTAGAAAATTTATTTATTCGCTCTTCATACTTTGGAAGCACTCGTGATATTTAACTAAATAAATATTATATCAGGTCTTAAAACCTACAGTTTTAAAAGCGTTTCACATAATTTCACACTATAATTTTAGCTTTCAGGTAGATTGATTTTGCTCTTTATATCTTCAATGTTATGGTTTGAGTAGTTATTTGTGTATCATCTCAGAACAGTAAATGTGAACGGACCAATATCTTGTACATAGAACGTGTCGTTGCAGAAATGTGCTATATTATATCGGCATCTGTAAAACAGTTTAAAAATATACACGGATATTTAAAATATATTGTTATGAAATAAAATTCCTGGCTTTAAAACTACCCAGATTGAGATTATTTACATTTCCCATAGAAACTTTTGAAAAAAGTATTATTCGTTAATTCCAAATTTAATTTAAAAAACGCGGTGCACATATTTATCGCTCTTATATGATTATAATGTATTTTGAAACATTTAACTAATAAGCCATATTCACTTTCAAGGACATGATGGGTCTCTATATGTGTAAACGACCACAATACTCCACCATTATAGAGTCCATAATTCTATATTTTTAGAGTTTACATTTTCTCGAAAGCTATTACATTAACAAAACTATGAGATTTTTCTCGGTTATATAAAGGCAGTGTGAATTATCTACTTATGTAAACCTGAAAAAGTTTTTTAAGAGCAACTTTAAAAATGTCTCGAGAACCGTTTCCTTGTAGTATTTGGGCCATTGACGAACTCATCAACGGTAGTTCAGAAAGGAATTTTACCAAAATTTGAAGAAAATCATTAAGCGCAGTTATAATTTACACATATATAAGTTTTCAAATAACATCATAAACTTGTCCTAGAAGTTATATCATCTACTTACATTTCATTATTTGGGATGTATAAGTTACTATAAAGACGTTTAGAGGGACGTATAAAGAGTTACTGCAAAGCTCATTTTTCATAAGAGAATTCGTTAACAGGTGATAGTGTAAGTAACCGATAGAGGGTTTAATAAATGGCTATCCTAGAGTGATTATTTTAATGTTAATATTTTCATATTCGAAAAAACTAAATAGTAAAATTACTTTGAAAAATGTTAATGGGCCCTTAATTATGTATTCATATAATTCGATGGCAAAAATATTTATCATTACAATTTGCTATATGTGTTGTGCTATATTATTGTTAAGTACCAGGATTAATCATTATCAGTTAATGACCATAGTATATGCGTTTCAGAGCAACCTACTAATAACTTATATCCTAAGATTCGCTAATAACAAGGTATCCGGTAAACAGGAAAGTTTACGGTAAGGTTTTATCGACCTTTGCAGAACTTTATGTCCCAGAGAGATGTGCGTGTTATGTGAGAATGTCACGCAAATTTCGAAGAAGTAGGATTATACATACTTGGTATTGTCAAGCAGCTAGGCTTGATGTAAATTACAATCCTGCTATTGAGAAATGAACAAACTCATCACCAGCCGTTATTATAGTACCACGCCAACACAATTAAAAACACATTAATCTATTCTTGAAAATTACACTCGAGGCACTGAAAGAGTGACATTGTGGCACTGGCGGTTCCGTATCCAGACATTGAAACTCAAGCCAAATATCCAGGGTTATGGAATTGATTGATGATCACAAATGATCATAAATGTATTGTTAATTTATACATATTTAATATCCTGTTAACTAGTTTTAATAACCCCTGCTTACATGTAAAAAGGGCTGAGGTACACAACTTCAACACCCGAAATAAAAACAATTTTGATGTACCTTTTGTTAGACTTGGAAAAAATCAATCTAGTCATAAGATAGTGGGTATAAAAATGTTAAATAAGCTGCCTAAAGAAGTGCTTAATCTTACTTTTAAACAATTTAAAATAAACTCCAAAATTGGCTAATACGTAATCCTTTTTATCATTTAAAAGAAATTTTTAACTTTCCTGCTGCTGAAATCTGTGAGTAATTAACCTAAGGTTTTCACTTCTCTCACTGCCTGTACATTGTTATTTAGTTCTAATTTACCAAATAATTAAGGTTATTTTTTTAAGTTTCAACCACAAAAACTTTCATATTTGTGTACTTTCAATCTCAATTTTATAGTTCCTTTTGACAACTGTGAACATGTTTCCTGTTTTTTGACTATACCTCATGCATGTAAATCTGTGCCTTATGGGTAATAAAGACTGATTCTTGGTTCTTGATTCTTGATCACTGTAAGAGTAGACCTAATTTTTATAGTTGTGTGTATCAGGATTTTTCGTGTTCTGCTCGTGAAGAGCGTGTCAATTAGTGATGTGTAGAGATCAACTTGGTCAATAACTAAGTAGTTAGGAACTACATTATAAATCATTATATCTTCCTTCATTACATTCAATGAATGATTTCTCAATTAAATTGAATACCTTTTTATTACGTAACAACTCTCAGGACAAGGTAGAAGTACAAGCTTAGTTGATATTTTCAAAATTTCTGTTTACATATTCCACATGTCGAAATATCATAATTTTGACTCAGTGTGTTTACCAATTTATTTATTCTGTAATTTTCTCGCTACCATCATACTTACTCATACGACACTCAGCCAAATCCCTTAGAGTGTCATACAATTTACGAACGTAAATTTTATAGAGATAAAGTTTTGACGTTCAAGGAAGGATAGTTTAATTATTATATTTAATCAAATAGTTTTAAATTATGATTTTTTAAACACCATTTTTAGGTTTATTAATTGAAAACATAACCAAGTATTTACCAACTACACAATAATCCAAATTTCGATCACAATCATCGCTTAAATACGCAGTCGTACGACAAACCGATATTTATAGTTAAGTGGTCTCAAATCGATTAATTCCAATGTAAACCTTATTATTTTCATACGATAACACGTAACCAAAAATTAAGTCACTTTATAAGACGAAGAGTACATATTTATCAATGTTATATTTATTGTATTTGTACGATCAGTTTATTTGAAGGCACAGATTTTTATATTTGGGGAAAGAGGGATACAAAATAATTCATTTACAGGTTCAGTGAATTCCGGAAGTGCAGTTCCCGCACCTGTTATTACCGGAAGTTACATGATTGGTATTGCTGTGATTAGTTCAGCGTTGGTGTGTGTGGATGCAAAATACAACTTCCTGCATTATACTCTACGGTCTAAGATATTGTGTATTCTGTATTTTACATTCTTAATTGATTATTGTACCTAAGCCCTACACAATATTAATATTACGTTTGGTCGTAAACACGTCAATATGTTTATAAATATTATTACTAAAAAATTCTTACAATATCATCAAAAATTATATTTATTATGTAAAATCAAAATATAGGCAATGGCACGCAACTATGATTATTATGGTTTTAGATCAAATGTGGGATAGATTTTGTAAAATTATGTTTTCTTTGCTTGATAATTTTAAAAAACCATTTCCGTTTATTATACTATTGCCCGAAGCTTTTCAAATATCTAGTAATTATTTCAAATTAGTTAAAATGTTCTTAGTTTTGATTTAAAACTTTTATTTTCAATGTTTAGCGTATAATACTTTTTTCCAACTCATAATAATGTGTGTGTGTGTGTGTGTGTGTGTGTGTGTGTGTGTGTGTGTGTGTGTGTGTGTGTGTGTGTGTGTGTGTGTGTGTGTGTGTGTGTGTGTGTGTGTCGGCGGAGCAAGTACTTTTTGCGATTCAATGTTTATTGAAATTTTATATATATATATATATATATATATATATAATTTTATAATTTATATATATAATTTCATTAATATATACATGTATAATGGGAATAATACTTCCTGTTATCGGGGAATTTGATTTAAATATTCTATTGGCTTACTACGTCTGCATTTACCGAATTGCCTTCTCAATTAATTTTACCGAAACATTACTTGGAGTCTTGGAGTACTTAAATAAGCCTTTCGGTGCATATTTAACATTTCATTAAAACAATAAGTGAAGCGGAGTAATTGTGAAAGCTTAATACAAGAGTTCATTTTAAATTTAAGTACACCAAAATAATTTTAGAAATACTAAAACTTTATAATTTATAAACCTGCACTGTCAAAATAATAATATGCTATACATTTGACTAAAATATGCTGTAATACACACATGATTTATCTTTACATGGATAAAATTTGTTCAGAATTTATTATAGCCCCAGTCGAACTTGTATTGTAGTGATCTGGTCAACATTTTCATCTATACACTAATCTATTCATTTGCTGGTATTCCACTAATAACATTTAACAGTTTTCCTCGAAACTATGACCACAGCAGTTTAGATACTAAACCGTTTCATCAATATTTACATAAATTGTATTTCGAAAACAAATACTCCGTTGATGCATTATTGACATATTTCCACGCTTTTACGAGAATCATAAAAGTTCAATGTTTTACATTCAGCTTCTTCTCACTCTTTATAAGGATGATATATTTAATACCCCAAGAGAAAGTAATTTTCTATACCAATTAATCTTAAAATTCATTGTAGGTCTAGCCTATGTAACAGCAACGTGACGTAGAATATAAAATATGTGATAAATACACATATAAGTTTAAATTTAATATATTAACACTATTCACCTTCTTATTGAACAACTCATAAATATCATATGTGCACAACTTGAAAAATAATATTGTTAATTTAGCAGATAAACCGCTCTTGGCAGTTATAACACCAACTTTCCTGTGCAATTCGAAATAAAATAGTAATTCCTGTAACATGCAAAGTATTTATTTTAGTCATAGATTTTCTATCTCTAAGTTTAGGGGTGTTCTGCCTACAAAAGGGTAAAATGTCCCACCCAAGTATCGATTATCTGTAATAAAATTCTTGATTATGAAAACTTCTTCTGAGAAGGTTTCATAATCAGGGATTTTTAAACAAGAGATATAAAAAATAATCGTTTTATCAAAAGATGTACCGACTGATAAAAATTGCCATTACTACTGTTGACACGTCACTGTTGCCTCTGCACAACCTAAATCACCACATCTCTCTCCCCAACCTCTGAATCCTTTTGTTGGATTGTTGAGCTCATTTTGGTCCCGTAATTTGTATAAAGAATTTTGTAAACGGAAGGTTTTGGATTCGACCCTAGGTTTGTGACAACGTGTATTCGTGTTTAAAATAATTACCAATGTACGAGAAAGCCATATCAACACGTATTTACAGAATAAATACTGCCTACAATTAATTAAAATGAATACCATTGTGCATTGTTATAATAATGTTTCACCAGCATAAATTATTTTGAGAATTTTTTAGCTTTTTATTATTTTTTTAAACAACACTTTTGATCATTTATAGAAACTAACATTAAAGAAATAGTATGGGATTGATTTTAAACATCTAGATCATTATTGGTAATGAGCCTTATAAGAGAAAACTTAATAAAACACTCCAGGGTATAAAAATCAAACCATTATTTAAGTACATGTTTAAAATATACTATACAGGCAAGGCTACTCCTTCGCTTTTCACTGAATGCTGAATGCTTATCACACAATTAACTAAAAATATCCCACTAGTATTACCGTATACTCGTACAGTGGAAATGGATGCAATATGTGCAATTTAAAGTGCATAGTCTCTTGATAAGGACCTTTTACGTACCAGTGAAGTAAATAAAAAAGCACGTTACGCTAGTATTTGATTTTCCATCTTAAGGACAGTTTCTAAAATTAAAATGATCACTTATAGATTCAAACTAGAGTATTTCTTTGCTGATTTACCATTTATGGAACTTTATTTTCACAATATATTTTTAAAATATTTAAAAATAATAATGCGAGGTATTTGAATTTAATTATGCTTTTAACAGATTAGTATTTACTCAAAATTTATATCGATAATTGTATATTTGGTCCACAATTTACAGAATGGCATAATAGATTGGTGCAATGGCAGAGTTGGGCCAAGTTACCGGCCGACCGAGGGGTACAGTTAATGTCTCCCTGTTTAGTAAGCTGTCGCCGCCCTAACTTTGCTCATTACCCGGTCTCTAAGAAGATATAAGGGCCACTTTATACTCTGCACATCAACTCATTATTAGCTATTTAACCGTTATTCGTTTTCACTTTCCCGGAACAGTATCACTTATATTATATCAACGTATGTTTTATATATATATATAGTAATAATACGATCATTTCCGTAACTAGTTATTAATCAATAGGTTTATAAGATACTATGTTTCAAGTATGTATTATAAGTGTGAGATCACTTTTTCTGCTCTTCTGTGAAATTCTTCAAAAAACACCTGAACATTTTAACCAAATACTTCTTAGATACCTCCATCCCCCTAGAATATCTTGATTTAGATCCCAATATATCCCTTCGATAATTTATTAGATATGACTCACTTAGGAGCAAGAATTCACAAAATATGTCAACTTCTGTGTAAAGTGGAATATCTTTAAAAATGTATGTTTTTTATGTTTTTTCCAGTAATAAATAAAAAGAATTATTGTTCTATCATTTTTAACTATTCGTCTTATAATTTTAATATGACAGTACATAAAAATATATAGTTTTTCTGTTCTTATCACCTCACGAAATACTTTTGTCAAAGCTCTAACACTACAACTGGAAACGGATAATTTGAGCTAGAATGAAGGTGGCCTTGCTTACCTACCAGAACGTCCCAAAAACACCTAAAAAGGAATTTGAAAAAGTACTTTCTTCGTACTTAGGCATATTGCATTTAGGGGTCACTCAGGTTGCTTTCTCTTGGCCACGATGTTTCCTGAGTACCAATACCGGTTAAGAGGTTCAGTCACTGTCAAAATACAATATAGGCTAACTCTTCAAAGTAAAATTTCAGAGTCTCTGTTTGGCTTTTGTGTAAGACTGAGATGTATCATCTGTAAAGAATACAAAACACAAGGTAACATTTGAAATATCTAACATGGTCCTGAGAAGTGTGTGTGTGTCTGACACAGTGACTGAACTTCCCAACATCCATTCCCGACGTTGACTTTGAAACAACATTTTATTAATAAGGTAAAGCTGCAGTATTGCTGCACCTATTGTACCTACCTATTTCTTATCTATATTGACACCATACCCTATAATCATAAATCTGAAAAATAATATTGGGCCTTCATACAACCGCATTTCTTAAACAATTTTGTATACAAAACTATGAAATTCCATTCTGCTATTTTACTAATGTATAGTATCTAGACGGATGTGTTTCGTTCGGTACCATCACTGCGGGGCAGCGCCGAAGTCTAGTGCTAATATCCGGAAGCATTTCTGTTATATGATTGAATTGTTACTATTACACAATCGAATTTCTTAGTCTTGTAATAGAGTAGTTCAGACAATAATATATTACCTTATCAGATTAAACAACGGTACTAGGTATGATTTCTTATCTTAGCTGTTACTACTATCTGAATTTTTTTGTTTTTGATGATTGAAGGTTTGTGAAGGAAACAGGATATTTTCCGGACACTGGACATTTCAAAAAAACGCTCTGGTATGTTTTTTTTTTTTTTTTTTTTTTTTTTTTTTTTTTTTTTTTTTTTTTTTTTTTAACCTAGGTTGTAGTTATGTCATAGTTATAGTTTAGTCATTTGTCCAAAGAAGAGATCAATCAGATTGCAGATCTCGAAACGTAGTTTTACTGAGATTTACTGTTTATTATATCACTGAACGATGGCAAATTGTTTTTTTTTTTTTTTTTTTTTTTAATGAATGTCTTAATTAATGTAATAGAAAATATTTTTACATCAGTGTGTTTGTTTTGTGTCACATAATGAAAAATGCCAAGATATTAACTTCAGTGGATTTTTTCTTAACTTTAATTTAATCATGTAGTTTTTTGAAGTTCACAGTTCAAACTCCTGCGTGTGTAGAGATCTTTCGAAAAAACCTGATCTCTGGTACATTCGCTATTTTTATTTCAAAATTCGTACTGTAGCACGGAGCTGCTGCTGGATTGTTATGGGGATTACTGTGAGTGCATTAAACTATTAAGAAGTTCCATACTCAATCCACTAGTGGTTCTTCCCTTTTTAGAGGAAAGATTTCAAAATGTGAAATAGATATTCTAACGTTGTTTTACGTAAGTTATGCAAATACCTTTTCAAATGCTGAATAGCCTCACTGTCCGTTTTGGGTACAAAAAGAGAGTTTTCGTGGCCGTTCAAAAGTCACAATCGGCTAGTGTAAAGATGACATTGTTTCGTTGATATCACAAAAGACACAGCCTGGACCCACGTTCCAGAACCTTCGCTTTTGAAAAAGCCTAATGACGTTATTCAAATAAACTCCCCTACTAAACAATAACAGTTCGAGGTTTTTCATAAACCTTACTGCTTGTCATATAGGAAACTCATTCAGTCAAAATGTTTTTGAACGATTGTAGTTAACGACGTGTATTTTATTTTTATGTCCTTTTTACTCAACAGTGTTATAAACGTATCGGATTGACACGTACTTAACGCCTACACGATCGGGTTTGTGTAATGACTGTTGGCGGGAGGTAGTGCGGTTTCTGTTTAACAGGATGCCGACTCGTATTCAACTTGGCACAAGTGTTCCTCTTGAACCACCAATATTCAACTGTGCTGCCAATGTCATCATGATGAAGTATTCGAAGCAACCATGCTGATGGCAAATAACTATTAGTGCCACTTTCCCAATTCTTAATGAGTGAACCGCAGATTAGTCGAAGATTTAATGTATGTTTGCTATCTCCGTATCCATAATATGACGATCATATAAACATAAACTAACATAACTCCCTACATGGAAGACACAAATGGAATTTGGTGACTGGCTCTAAGAATATTACGTTTTTCAGGACAAAATTTTCCGTCATAAGTAAAAAGATATGCTACAAATTATAATAGTTAAAATATTCCTTATATTGTTTGCATACATGTTCCATTTTCTATTATTAATTAAATTAAATTTTAAAAAAATATATATATATATATATATATATAATACATTTTAGTTTAATATACTTCGAAGGTACGAGATATTAAAACAGAGTCTCAAGCATATGTAACGAGAAGGCCAACTAAAATAGATGTTCAATTTTATCAATGTATGCGTAACAATCAATAAAGTTCTCAGTTAATTAATACAAAGCCGGCGAAACAAAATTTTACATTAGCCAAGTTTAGCGAATTCCACCCGTGGGGCTAGAAAAATATAATTTCTGTCTGTCTGCACTGACGATATCTCTAAAATGAACTTATCTGTAGATTTGTGCATGAAGCTTCATTTAAATATGATGAAAACTGAGATCTATGATGATGTATCTTCGTGGGATTTGGCTGAGAATTAACAAATATTTGTCTTATGGGTAACCATGGTGGAAACGAAGAAATAGCTGAATAAATAAATTTATAAAGAAAGTTTGAACCATCATATGGGATTTGATCAAGTGACACTTTTATTCATAGAATAAAAAGAAAATATAATAAACAGCAGTCAATGCTACATGTCGGTGACAATGTTTGTCTTCAGTGCACTCTTAGATCGTAACCCTCGCTAGCTTAACGGAACTTTTATTTGAACAATGTCACAAAAACCTAACTTATAGAATAAATTCTGAATATATCACGTGCCAAGATATCTCAAATATGTGGAAAGATTTCACCTGCACACTTTGAATTTGGCATGAAAGTTCATTTGTATATAAACAAGAATAAGTTATATAATTGTGCACATTCAAGCAAGGAATTGGGCTGAGCGTCATTGATGCCTAGCACTTAGTGGACTAACACAGTTTCTATTTTGATTGCTGGGAGGATGTAAACATTTATTTTCTGCATGATTGAAAGTCTATCTATCTGTCCGCTGGGCATCTAGAAAATGAAATTATCTATATGGATTTTAAATTGTGCGTGCAACATTAGTGAGGCCTGTACGCGGTGCGTTATGTTAGTCTTACTTTATTAGTATTTACGTTTTGTTAGATATATTCGCATTCTATAACACAAATATGCATTGGCATTTCTAATTTTGGCACTACAATATATATATATATATATATGTGTGTGTATATAATGACACTTTTTATAAACGTATTTATCTTCTACAAAATCTATTTTGATTATTTAACTCTAGATTTTCTCAGATTGATTTAAATACCATATGTGTGTGTGTGTGTGTGTGTGTGTGTGTGTGTGTGTGTGTGTGTGTGTGTGTGTGTGTGTGTGTGTGTGTGTGTGTGTGTGTGTTCAAGTTCAAGTTCAAGTTCAAGTTCAAAAGATCTTTATTCAGAGAATTACAAGTTGATTACATGCAAAACATTAACAGTACATGCAGTTTAAAATATCTATCATTACATGCATTTTTAACCGTACATTCCCAATGCCCCTATAATGGCGCGTGCGGGAATTAAAGTTGGCTTACTAAATTACATTGCTTATTTTTTGACAGTCATTCCTTTTACTTTTAATAGTTATTTAAGATCTTCTCCATGCACAAGTCATTTACCATTATTCCAACTAAGCACTACATTCAAAAAGTGATATTTGATACAAATGCTTTTTTCCAGCATATTAATATGTTTTAAATATAAATGCTTAAATTGTACTATAGTAAATTTATTATGACACAAATTAATTGATTGAGCCCACCATGTTCTCCAATTTGCTACTGCTAACAACTAACACGCATGAATACATACTTATATCCTTCAATAACAATGTTTGTATATATTGCATGTAAATCTTACATACATATAGGCCACACACCTACTTACACACATTTGTATATAAATAACAAGAGATAAATAATATAAGCAATTAACAAGGTATAAACATAGAAACAAAATCAACAAATAACAACAATAAATTAACATAACAACAATAAACAGTACATATAATTTTATAAATAAATATTAAATAAATAATAAAATATTATATAAATAATAAATATTAAATAAACAATAAATATATCAACAACAAAGACCAGAAAACAGGTTAAATTCCAGACTTAAGCCGCGTTTACACGAGGCCAGTAGGCGGGCAGGTTACTTGGAGCAGGCAACCTGAGGCAAGTAACCTGCCCCGTGTGGACGACCACACTTGTAAATCACAGGCAAGTTGCCTGTCAAACCTGTTCTGGTAGGTCGACTTGCACGAGGAGTAGACAACCTGCCCTCCCACCACTCGAAAACAGTACCTGCCACACAGCCTGCCTTGCACTGACGCCGTGTGTGGACAACTGATTGATGAGCAAGTGAGCGAATTGGTGACAAACAGTGCTTTATTGGATGTTTGTTTATTGTTTAATTGCTAACTTTTATATATTTGTGTAATACTGTACTAATTCAATGGCTCCACGTTAGACCGAAGAGATGACAATTAAGTTTTTGGGAACTTTTACAAGGACCAGCTTTGCTTATGGGACCAGTTTTCTGAAACTGTAAAAGAACAAAAAATGCACGCGAATCTGCCCTTGGTGAAATAGTTTCCGCTATGAAAATTGAAGGGTTTGATATAACTGAAGCTAAATCTAAAAATAAAAGCTTTACGAACAGATGCACCACTGGTATCTCTCCCTTAAGCCACTCTCTCACCCATAGTTTTTTTCTTTTTCCAGTTCTTCCAATAGTATTTCACTGGATTCACTTACAAATTCCAGTATAAGATTACGCGTAATTTCTTGTACGTCATCATAAGATAACACAGAAGATGCACTTTCTGCCACTTTAATACAACTTAATTAAACACTGGCTCGCTCACAACTGAGTCGTGTGGACAGGGGTCAACGGCAAGTCCCCAGTACAGTAACTTGCGTCAGGTTACTGCTCCAAGTAACCTGCCCGCCTACTGGCCTCGTGTAAACGCGGCTTTAACTCCTGATATGAACTTTATACATTTTTCCATTATAAATTTTAAAACATTTTCATCTTAAATTTAGGCCTTTGTTCAAAATATATACCATTGCCATATCTCTCTCAACCAATTTATTAAACATCTTTGGGCCAACATAGGAAAACTGATGTCTGGCAATTTCTTTAAAATAATTTGGTACATCGAGAAGTGTTAATTGAGCAGCTCTTGTTTCCCTGTACGTCATTTTAATGGGATAATCCTGCAAGTGTTTATAAACATACATCAATACGTTAGACTCATACACTTGTTTGAAAGTTAGGATATGGTTATCAGTGAACAAGTAACTAGCTCTGTCCCGTACGCCGAAGTCCAAATACCGTTCGCAAAGCATGCCTCTGACTCATTACCACAGGCTGCAACACCGTGCTAAAGGTACCACCATAGTGTACGATCCCATATCTCATTGTGCTCTCGAACCATGACATGTATAAACTGTATTAATAATTCGCTAGTCAAAAACTGTTTCATGTGGTACAACGCATAATTGATTTTCCTCAGTTTTTCTTTGTCAGGTACGTTACGTGGAATCCCCCACTTTAACTGAGAGTCAACGTACATTCCTAAATATTTTACATTATCGACTATTTCTATATTTGAACACGTACAGCCGTACAAGCACTGGTAGCCATGGCAGAACAAATCAAACATATTCTGCAGGTCAGACTTAGGCTTGTTACTATCAAAGAATAGAATACATTTAGTCTTCGATACATTAATTAACAACCTGTTGGCAATCAACCATTCCGACACCCTTACCAAGTCCCTGTCAATCTTTGTCCTGAGAGAGGCTCTGCTGCCAGATGAACACACCAAAGCCGTGTCATCAGCATATGCAAATATAGAGGAGTGAAAGTCAATATCTAGAAGATCATTAATATAAATTAAAAACATAAGAGGGCCCAACACTCCCCCTGAGCTGTTCCATATTGCAATTCTAGAACCTCACTCAGTACATTATTTATCTTTACTACTTGTCTTCGATGTTTGCAAAAAGATATCAACCAAGTCAAAGCCATGCCCCCAATACCATATTTTCTAAATTTTTGTATCAATATATCTATATCTAAAACCTCAAATGCTTTCCTGAGATCCAAATAAATAGCCAATGTAAATTTATGAGCGTTAACTGGAATTTGTTATATGACTTATATGCTTTTCCAAAGACAAGTCGGTTCCCCTACCAGGTAAAAATCCATATTGATTGGTGGAAAATATATTAAATTCTTGAAAGTACTTTAATAATCTTTCTTTAATTAGTGTCCTCAAAATATCTTAGCCGCGGTGTTTATGAGAGATATTGGACGATATGATGACACCTTTCCTGGTCATCACCTGAACTTGTATACAGGTACCACTACAGCCACCTTAAAATCGTCCGGAACTACGCCCTGTGCAAGAGACTTTTCATAAATGCTGTACAACAATGGTACAAATATATCTATATTATTTTTAACAACTATGCTGCTAATGCCATCTATCCCAGAACTACTCTTATTTTTCATTCCACGTACTACTTTATATATATCCATTACTTCCATATCAAACCTATTCAACAAGACATCAGTTACAGGTTGTTGTTCCTGTAGAAAACATGTCACACCCGTATGTATTCATTTTAAGGTTCGGTACAGCACTAACATAATACCTGTTGAATACATTAGCAATGAGAGACTCATTTCCCATATTACTTTAACTGGGCAGTCGTTTACTTTTATGCTGCTTATACCTTTATTTTTTTCTATTCAATATTTCCCTAACTATACCCCTAGTACTTCCTACTATCACCATTCACAATTATTTATTAACTTAGAATAATAATTTAACTTTTCGTGCTTTATACATCTATTTACAAATCTAGCCAAATTACTGTACTCCTCCTTTAGTTTCACATTAAGTTTATTTTTACAATAATTTTTATATAAGACGTTTTTTTCCAGTTTATAAGATTTATTAAGTTATTAGATATCCATTCCTTACGCTTTTTGTTCCTACTATTTATTTTTTTTCAATGTACAAGATGATTCATAACATATATTGTAGGTTTTATAAAATTCATACAAAGCACTATTTACATCTTGGCTATTTTGAACAGAGCTCCAGTTTGCCACAGCCAGCTGTCTACTCAGCTTGGTATAATCAACATTTTTTACAAATATAGTATTCACTTTACTAACAATAGTGTCCAAGAACAATTACATTTAATCCATAATGGTCTGTGATTCCCAGCTCCACAATACCGTGATTAATTTGTAAATTCTTTGAATTTCGTACTAAAACGTGATCAATGCAAGAAAAACAATTATTCATTACTCTAGTGGGCGTATTAATAAAATTCTCATAACCATAGGCTGATATCAAATTTAAATAATCAGTGGCAGAACCCTTATTTTTATCTTTCAATACACAGACATTTACATCCCCTAAAATAATTGTTGGATCATTAGAATTTTTCAAAATATTTTCAAAGTCATTTTCAAACTGTTTATAAGTAAACTTACATTGTCTATAAATACCATATAAGGATAAACTAGTTTTTACATTATTTATATTTATACTTAAGATAACGTTGATAAGCTCCGCAGTCGGCAGTAAGATAAGGCGGTGAGTGTAGATAAGGGATGCGTCAAACGTAGATAGTGACTCCGCCGGCTTGATTATCTGGCCTGTCCTGCAGAAGCATGTCGTAAGCCGTCCATCTGGTACCTGTTCTCCTCCCCTCGCTTGATCCATACTTCAGTTAAGATGATAACATTGAACTTTTCTGAAAGGCTGGACAGGTAAACAATCAGTTCATCATAATTCTTTCTCAAGCTTCTTATATTCAAACAAAATACACGCAATGCTTCAAGCTTTGTAAACTGTGTCATTCACAAGCACAGGTCAGTTGAATTTAACCCAAACACCTCACAGTCCACCACCGCCCTCTAGCCTGAGACGTCAACGCCCAGCTTCTTTAGGTCCTGAGTAGAAGATATCCGTATTCTATCCCCATTGTCCTCTTTTCTGACAAATATCTTTCCCTCCCAGGTCCATACATACTTGAATCCAAGTTGTTTAAGCTTTTTAGCATGGAAAAGCAGATTCTTAGTGTACGGAGTCAGATGGTCGTTGACATATACATTAGTTTCTTGTACATCACTGCAGAAGTTTTTTAGAGTTAAGTTTGGTTTTCTTACTTTTTTTCACTACTGAGTCTCGTTTCTTCCTATCAGAAAATTGCACTATAATGGGACGTGGGCCTCTGTTCCTTTTAACTGGAATTCTATGAGCCGCCTGTATATCTGTTTGATATTCAATTGGCTCATGTATAAATCGGACAAATTTTGAATTATTTCCAACATATTTTCATTTCTTTTTTCCGGATACCTTCAATTTGGATATTCTTGTTGCGATTATATTGCTCCAAGCATTCCAATTGAACCTGATAATTACTCAATTCCTGCCTGAGAAACAGCATTGTCCTGTTTTAACTCATTGTGGTGATTTTTCCAGGGCATTGCATTTAGAAGTAAATTCCATCAATTTACTCTCGTATTCATCTATCTTACCAGAGCAAAACTCCACAGATGTCTTAAGATCAGATAATTGACTTGTAAATTTACTATCATATTCCCTAAACTGAGCCTTTATTGTATCTTTCCATCTTTTTTAAGAAATCAATCGTGAAGCTTCGATATCATATCTTTTGGAATAGAGGACTTACTTGTGCAATTTTTGCATTTCCAAGATTCCCGCCTTTTCTGTCCCATCCTGTTCCATGTTGTTTCAAGAATATCTGCACATTGAAAATGGTAATTTGCAGTGCAGGATGAACAGACAGCACACTCATCGGCGTCAGGCAATGGGTCCGAGCACAGGTCCACAATCACTCATGATAACGAGATAAGGAGCTCACTGATAATACGTCTGCTCGCGGTGACTGCCAGCGACCAACTTTGTGTGTGTGTGTGTGTGTGTGTGTGTGTGTGTGTGTGTGTGTGTGTGTGTGTGTTTTTTTTTATAGAGGTACGAAAAAGATCTTCCAAAGACACCGCCATCGCTAAACTCCACCGCCCATCTTTACGGCAGATATACGATGTCGGTAGTGTGGGATTCCTACCCACTAAAAAAACATTCCTCTCCCCTCTCCCCGTAGATGGTACGGAGAGGACTGGATTGGAACCGCGTTAGCATTACTTCAATCCAGTCCGTGCTGCGTCTCACGACGTCCACTCCTGGCTACTGGTCCCTTTCTGCAATTTTGTCTCTTAGAAGCTGCTGCGCGTAGGCTGCAACGGCTGACCAGTTTTCCTCTTTGGCAATCATATAGGTCACCAGGCTTGAGGGGGACAGCCTGGTGCCTATGATCTCTTCGATGCTGCTCCTATAGTCCTTCCACCGAACACACTCGAAGAACGTGTGTTCGGCATCGTCGATCTTGTCTGGGCAGTATTGTACACGTTTGCGTGGTGCACAAAACCCATCTTTAAAAAGATAGGCATTCAACTGTCCGTGTCCCGTCAGGTAGCTGGGTCAGGAAGAAATCCGTATCCCCGTGTTTTCGAGAGATCCAGACATTGATGTTAGGAATCAGGCGCTCCGTCCATCTGCCCGTCTCCCCCAGCGTCCATCTGTCTGCCACTCACGTAGCGTTTCCTTTTTTGCTGCCGTTCTTGCCTCCTCAGCGTTGACACCATTTACTTTGGCGTCGTACAGCTTTGCCCTTTCGAACGCCAGCAAGTCGATTGGCGTGGCTCCCCGCCAATACCAGTACAGCCGCCTCCGAAACCGTGCGGTAGGCACAGGTGACTCTGAGCGCACCTCGTCGTTGCACCGCTGCTATCTTGCGCCGGTAGGTCTTCTGTTTGAGGATATCCGCCCATATCTCCGCTCCGTATAGCAATATGGAGTGGACTACCTCTAAGAGCACCCTCCTTTTTCTGGTTCGCGGTCCTATCGTGTTTGGCCATGATCCTCGGCAAGCTGGACACTACCCTGTTTGCTTTTGTGCACGCGTTTTCGAGGGTGTTCTCGGAAAGACAGCTTCTCGTCGATTACCACTCCCAAATAACGCAGCGCTCTTGTAGATGTCAATGTTGTTCCGCTTAAGTCGACGGTGAATGGTTTAGGGAACCATTTTTGTCGAGTCAAGACGACGATCTCAGTCTTCTGCTTGGCTAGCTTCAGGTGGTGTTTCTCAAGCCAGTTTTCCACGGCATCGATGGTTTTCCCGCACGAGTAGTTCTGGCCTCCTCGGCGCTGTCAACCACTATCGTAGCCGCTAACGTCGTCCGCAAAACCCGTGAGCTTCACTTGTTTTGGTAACGGTATTTCAAGGAGCTCATCATAGTTGGCGTTCCAAAGATCGGGCCCCATGATTGAGCCTTGCGGCACACCGGATGTTATGTTGTATTCCTGCGGGCCTTCCGTTTGTTTCCGCTATCAGCGTTCTTTGGTCAAGATAGTCATCAACTATTCCCAGATTTTCCGGCTTCGCGTCAAACTTGTGCTCCAGAGCATCTAAAATGTCACCCCAATTCGCACTGTTGGAGGCGTTTTTTATGTCCAGTGTGAGGACAAGACACACCTTGCGTGCTTTAAGGGTACCAGACCAAGCTTCTTTCGCTATCCCTATAACTTCCTGGATCGCACCGACAGTCGATCGTCCCTTTCGGAAGCCATGTTGGTTTAAGGCAAAGCCTCCAGCACGATCGATGTCGCTGCAGAGTCTTCCTTGTATGAGCTTTTCAAGCAGTTTACCAGCTATGTCCAGCATGCAAAGTGGTCTAAACGACCGATGGTGTTTTAGGGGTTCCCTTCCCTTTATCTAATAGGGACCAGTCTCTGCCGCTTCCAGGACCGTAGGAAACGTGCCGGTTGCCAGGCACGCATTGTAAGCGCTCAGTAGGATGTGTGGATATTCCAGGCCCACAATCCTGATCACCGAGGCTGGAATGCCATCCGGGCCTGGTGCCTTTCCAATCTTGATGGTTTTTGCTGCGTCTTGCAGTTCCTTGACTGTAAAGGGTGTTATTTCGCCGGTTTCCATATATTGTCTCTTTCTTCGCGGTGGGTGTTCGGGAAACAACTCCGCTACGATGTTATTCATTAAGGCCAGAGACTTCGGCGCTTCTGGAGGGGCCTTCCCAAGTCGCTTAGTAGTGACGATTGGTATGCTTTACCCCAGAGGTCATTGTTGAGGTCATTACAGATCTCTTTCCACAGCACCGCTTTACTCGCTTTGATGGCTTTGTTTAAGGCTTTCTTGGCCTGTTTGTACTCAATCGAATATACCTCTTGGTCAGGGGAACGTTTCGCTGCTCTCGTTGCTCTTCGACGCAGACCATGGCATTTTTTCCGAAGATCTGCTATCTCTTGAGTCCCACCAATACGCTGGCCTATATGAGCCTCGCCTATTCATCCGTGGCATAGACGCCTCGCATGCGGCGACGATCTGTTCCATCACTGTTGACACTAAATTTTCCGTTCCTTCGCGGCTATTCGGAGTCCGATCATCCTGGAAAAGTAGATGAGCTTCGAGTCAGAGAAGTTCTCAGCTCTTCTAGATTGAGTTTTCTTACATTCCACCTTCGCAGTTGATAATCATGTCGAACTATCGCAGCAGACGCAGATTGAATGCTGAATGTCACGTTTTGATGATCGCTGCCGCTGTATTCCTCTGATACGGTCCAGTCCTTAATTCTGTTCGATATCCTTTGAGTCGCTAGCGTGTGATGTCTAGGATGGCCTCTCGAAACCCTGGTCTTCGGAAAGGTCGTGGAGTTCCCGGTGTTCAGAATTACAAGGTCGAGCCTTGCTTGCGACGTCAGCAACCTCGTTTCCTCGGGTATCAGAAAAGGTCAGCTCCCCATTCAGTCGATTTGGCGTTGAAGTCGCCGCCTACGATGATTTCTCCGTCAAACTCAAGAATAGTGTTCTCTATGTTCGCCAATTTCTGGCGAAACATACTGATCCCCTCGTTTGGTGAAAGATAAACGCTGATAAAATAGGTCATTGGCGTTTGATCCAGACAAAACCTGGTCCGCTTCCTTTGTCCATGACGGTGACCTTCTTTGAATTCGTGATCCAAATGGCTGCCGTGCCTGATTCATCAGCAAACCATGTACTATCTTTGGTGTGCAGATATTGTTCACAGATGAGGCAGATATCGATCTTTTGTTCGAAGATACGCTGGCACAGTTAGGTTCTGCGCCAGAGCGCATCTATTCAGGTTACCTTGAAGTACCCGCGTCATTTCTGCTCTTTCGTGGCTTCGGCAAGTGCCGTGCGGAACGCCTTACACTCCTTGGAGCCAGTAATATGGCCTACACTGTTCTTGTCTTCTTTATCCAGTGCACATAGGTAACATTTCGGCTCTTCTATGCAGTCGGCAGACTTATGATTTTTTTCCGACCACACTTGTAGCAGCATTGGCTTCTATCTGGTCCCGCACACTTATTCGCTTGGTGACCAAAACCGAGACACCTAAAACAGCGGATCACTTTAACGACTGGACGGATGCGGCAATTCACCCATCCGATTTTATGCGAGCTTTGTCGAGTGCCTTAATCGCGCTAGGCCTCGTCAATTTCACAGAAAGCCGCACGTTGTCCCCGTGCTGTCACTTTGGTCAGGTTGATCCGTTTTTAATCTCCATGTTAATCGTAGAGTCCCGCTTAAGAGCTTCACGAACATCGTTTTCGGTAGAGACTCCGTCCAAATCGAGAATCTCTATCGTAGTCAGTGGCGTCAGTGTTTTTACCGTACCGATGTTTTCGGTTGCCGTCTTTATTGCGGCAGCAAAAGCTGCACTGTCCTCGGATTTGGGGCTCATTTCCAGTAGGGTACGCCCCCTTGTCTCGTTTGCTTGATGGACTTTATGTCCACGCCGGTCTCAGTTGGGTTCACTTTCGCTTTGATCTCTTTTAGGAGATCTGCGTACGTTCGCCCTTCCGCTGGTTGTACAAAGACAGCCTTTGGTTCTTTTGTCTTCTTCTCTTTGTTTTTGCGGTGGCTATTTTTAGGGCCATCTCTATCTTGCGGCTTTTGAGCCTCTTTCGTTGTTACTCCCCGGGTTTTGTAATACTTTCTTCTTTTTTTTCCCCGCCGGGTCACTTCAGCCCAGGTGCCTTGGGCCTGTTTTTTGGACAGCTGGAGATCTAGTCCGGAGGTGGGACTTGGCGTCGATAGTGGCCTCTTTTTTGGGTTTGACTCTTTAGACGTGTGGTCAGGTGTTTTCGGTACACTCGTCGGAAAGTCGTACTGGGAGAGGTTT